>NW_024713094.1:0-5000 GCF_018991925.1 Homarus americanus
CACATCAGTGTGTGTTGGGGAGGAGCAGAGCACATCAGAGTGTGTTGGGGAGGAGCAGAGCACACCAGAATGTGTTGGGGGTGGAGCAGAGCACATCAGAGTGTGTTGGGGAGGAGCAGAGAACATCAGAGTGTGTTGGGGAGGAGCAGATCACATCAGAGTGTGTTGGGGAGGAGCAGAGCACATCAGTGTGTGTTGGGGAGGAGCAGAGCACATCAGAGTGTGTTGGGGAGGTGGGTAACATATCAGAGAAGGTTAGACTAAGATAGAGAGAGTGTGGACAAGTTAGGCCAAAGTTGAGTGACATAAATATTAAATGATTGTGTGACCGGGAGGAGGAGATGGCTGCCTCACTCTATGCATTTGGCGAAATTTTTACAGCACATTGAATTATCTTCACTATTATTCCTTTTAACTATTACTGAATAAACAATACAACTTAACGTGTCGATAATGTCAATTATAATAAAGATATTCAAGGTGTTCACTATTCCGGAGCAAGTAAGAAAATAACGGTACAGTAAATAGTATTTGACCTCTATCAATATGCACTAAGTAACACAACACAGCGCATTGCAAGGCAGCACAACGCAACGCAATACAAAGCAATGAAACGACACAAAACAAAGCATCACAACACAACACAAGGCACTACAATTATTAAACAAATTTACATTCATTTGGTTGGTCACCCTTCACTGAATACATACATTTCTAATACTAATTTTACCAGATTTTCGTTAAGTATTAGAGCATAAAATTTTCCTTCACATTTAGTTATTTTGTGGCGAAGCTGTGGAGGTGTGTGTGTTTGTGTGTGTGTGTGTGTGTGTGTGTGTGTGTGTGTGTGTTCGGCCGCGGTCAATGTTTTTGTGGAGATGGTGGTGTGTTGATTTCCACACACACCCACCCACCCACCTCATCCCATCAAGTCATCATCCCCACCGCCACCAACATCACCGCCACCATCACCACCACCATCCCCACCATCATCACCACCACCGCCACCAACATCACCGCCACCATCACCACCACAACCTTCCCACACACTCACCGACATTATACTCATATATTGCAATATAACTTCCTGACGTCTTCTTGGTGTTGTTCCACAAAAGAAATCGTCACTTTTTATTTTCGGAACCAACGGGGAGGAAGGCAGAATTTATACATGTGTTGTGCAGGTCTTGTACCGTGACGCCGCGTCGGGTCCTCCTACCACTGAACACAGACTAACGTGGTTTTTATATATTCCAATATTAGTTGACAAGTTTGGGACCAAATATACAGACAGCTACTGGCGCCCTGGTCGTCCCGCTGTGGGGTTCAGTGGTCGTTTGTCTCCACTCACCTCTAGTATTTAACCACAGGATCTTATACAACACAGAATTAAGGGAATGAGATCAATATACAGTATATATGTTTAACTCTACTCTCATAACAAACGGTACACCTGTATGAACCTCACATAATAAACGGTACACCTGTATGAACCTCACATAATAAACGGTACACCTGTATGAACCTCACATAATAAACGGTACACCTGTATGACCCTCACACAATAAACGGTACACCTGTATGAACCTCACATAATAAACGGTACACCTGTATGAACCTCACATAATAAACGGTACACCTGTATGACCCTCACATAATAAACGGTACACCTGTATGACCCTCACATAGTAAACAGTACACCTGTATGACCCTCACATAATAAACGGTACACCTGTATGACCCTCACATCGTAAACAGTACACCTGTATGAGTCTCACATAATAAACGGTACACCTGTATGATTCTCACATAATAAACGGTACACCTGTATGACTCACATAATAAACGTACGCATGTATGAGTCTCGCATAATAAACGGTACACCTGTATGACTCACATAATAAACGGTACGCATGTATGAGTCTCGCATAATAAACGGTACACCTGTATGACTCACATAATAAACGGTACGCATGTATGAGTCTCGCATAATAAACGGTACACCTGTATGACTCACATAATAAACGGTACGCATGTATGAGTCTCGCATAATAAACGGTACACCTGTATGACTCACATAATAAACGGTACGCATGTATGAGTCTCACATAATAAACGGTACACCTGTATGACTCGCATAATAAACGGTACACCTGGAATTGTTGAAAGGTGTTAAAGGCTGTGGTGTTGATATACAGTTTATTTAAAAAACATAATATCAGTATAACCAACTCAACGCGCGGGCTGAGCAGGGACGACAGTACCTTCTCTGCATCACCAAGACCTGGCAACACTGCCGACCGGGGAATCTCCAAGGTAAAAAGAAAATAATTTTTGTCAGCGTGTGAACTCTCCTATTATTATTTATTTGTTTATTTTCCCTCTTTTCTTTTGACGTTCATTCCAGTATTTTTATTTTTTACAAATCCTTTATTTTGATAGAATGTATAACTACTATTATAACTATATATACTGTTAAGGGGGAAACTTTTGGACCAGTATTATCGTAGTGAATTATTCTTATAAACTTTTATGTATGCATCTGCTTCCACTTTACTAGTACTATTTCATTTCCTGTGTTGTAGTACGCGACTATTATCTTGTTTACACTATGTTCTGCTGTCTTTACCACCTTTATAGTGTTAATTGTACATTGTGAATGCTGTGTGTGTGTGTGTGTGTGTGTGTGTGTGTGTGTTTTATGAACTCTCTAGTAACACAAAATATCTACATTCATTCTAATCTAATGGATTCTCTTAAAAAATAAAATGTACCAATTGGTATAAGAGAGAGAGGGAGAGAAACTGACTCAACTTTCAGCCAGGTTGGTCCATAATACAAAGGCCTGACCTATCACTGATAAACTTTGTCACTTTGTCTGTGTAAGTCTCCGTTTCAGTCTCTGCCTAATTGTCTCTCTGTCTATCTCCCTCGCTATCATTTTCTCTTTGTAGCTCCGTCTGTCTAATACTGCTTCTCCCTTTGCCTACCTGACTGTCTCACTATATCAACATCTCTGTCTGCCCACCTTTCTCTCTATTGATCAGATGGTTGTCCAGACGCAACAGGCAACAGAGGATAAGCTTCTATACCAATATCACACATCAGAAAAACACCAATCCTGTTAATGAAGCCCTAATACAGCCAGGGTCTGACCAGGTAGATTCTCAACAAACAAAAGACGATTCTTAGACGAGAGTAAAAGTTGCTTTATGGTAATTACTGAAAGCTGCGCCACTTCCCAGTTATCGCTTCTGCCACACTTACTTCTCAGCTCAACGTCTGAGAAATACCTGGGAGGAAATAGTAAGAGCTTTTCCTTTTATCTCCAGCTAATTATCTCTCAGCGTTCTCTTGAGACCAAAATACTTTCTCGCAATTAACGGACGGACGGACGGACGGACGGACGGACACACACACACACACACACACAGGAGGTATATGACGAAGCGTGAATCAGGTAATAATACTAAAATATACAGTTATTAAGGTAGGCATCCGCCCTAACAGCAGTCCGCGTGAGTCGGGGCACATCAGAGGTATACAACTCCTGTTATCTGAGGTCGTTCCAACAGCTTTCGAGCGGCTATTTTCGGCTTTATAATACTACACCATTGATGGGAATTGGAAATCATCCTTTAATAACGCTACATAAATTTTCCATGAATAATAACGTTACTACCAGTTGATAAATTACATTAAATTTTTACATACAACAGTAAGACTATAGATGAATCAATACAAAGCTTGAATTAGTGAAAATGAATAACTCGTATCAAAACTAGTGTGCTGTATTTCGCGGTACAATATAAAATATAGCTATGATGAAGTATAATAACACGATTTGTCAGGTACTATAGTCCGCCTACCTTCCCTCGCCGACTCACAGACACGCACGACACTTTCTCCCAGACCCCCGGCAGCAGGCGTCCAGCACGGCCCCCACACGCTGCCTCTACTCACTCTTGACTGTTTAGGTCAACTCTCCCTCTCTTCTCCCACACTACTCTTCCTCTCTTCTCCCACACTACTCTTCCTCTCCACCCCTCCCCTCCCCCTCTCCGCCAGCGTTCCTTACTCGCACCTTCCTGTCACGTAACAGGTTTCAGTTAAGCCTAATGACTCTTTATGATAGTAATATTTCACCTGCAGTTACTTTTATTATTAATATTATTATTAACTTACACTTATTCCTATAATTATTCAGATTTATACTAAACTGATTCACCATAAACTAAGCACATATTTAAGGTACTGTGAACGAAGGGAAACAGATACAGGGAAAAAATAATAGAGAATTTAATTAACACTCTCAAGAGACAGATTTAAACAGCTTCCTGATAAAAAAAAATGCTTGTGTTTTATTACCGTATCTAAAAAAATTCCGGAGGCAAACATTAATAAAACAGTAAAGAATAGAGAAGAATATTGGAAATAATGCAAATGCCTCACATGCAGCCTTAGCGGTGGAACTCTTGCATTACACACAAACTTATAATGATTAATATCTTTTAAAACGTGAATATTTCTTTTGAGACTTGAGATATAAAGAGTACCTGATGGTATTATGTATTAATCTGTAACGCTGTAAGGCTATGAGGCCTGATGGTGAAAGGTAGATGAGAATGGTGAGGGTTGGTGAGAGGTGAGGAGGTGGATAAAGATACAGTGTAGTGAAGGATGGTGAAGGATGGTGATCATGACTTATGAGATGCTGAATTATCTTGTACTGATAACATAATGAAGTCTTTATCACCTCTGGAACAACAACAACATCAACACTGGAACACAAACAGCATCACCACTGGAACAAGAACAGCATCACCACTGGAACAAGAACAGCATCACCACTGGAACAAGAACAGCATCACCACTGGAACAAGAACAGCATCGCCACTGGAACAACAACATCACCACTGGAACAACAACAACATCACTACTGGAACAAGAACAGCATCACCACTGGAACAAGAACAGCATCGCCACTGGAACAAGAACAT
>NW_024713094.1:10000-26049 GCF_018991925.1 Homarus americanus
CAGTGTTCACTCAGTTTAGACAGTCACCCAGTGTTCACTCAGTGTAGACAGTCACCCAGTGTTCACTCAGTGGAGCAGTCACCCAGTGTTCACTCAGTGTAGACAGTCACTCAGTGGAGGCGGTCACCCAGTGTTCACTCAGTGGAGGCAGTCACCCAGTGTTCACTCAGTGTAGACAGTCACTCAGTGGAGGCAGTCACCCAGTGTTCACTCAGTGGAGGCAGCCACCCAGTGTTCACTCAGTGGAGGCAGTCACCCAGTGTTCACTCAGTGGAGGCAGTCACCCAGTGTTCACTCAGTGTAGACAGTCACCCAGTGTTCACTCAGTGGAGGCAGTCACCCAGTGTTCACTCAGTATAGACAGTCACTCAGTGGAGGCAGTCACCCAGTGTTCACTCAGTGTAGACAGTCACTCAGTGGAGGCGGTCACCCAGTGTTCACTCAGTGGAGGCAGTCACCCAGTGTTCACTCAGTGTAGACAGTCACTCAGTGGAGGCAGTCACCCAGTGTTCACTCAGTGGAGACAGTCACCCAGTGTTCACTCAGTGGAGGCAGTCACCCAGTGTTCACTCAGTGGAGGCAGTCACCCAGTGTTCACTCAGTTTAGACAGTCAACAGTGGGAGGTGGTCACCCAGTGTTCACTCAGTGGAGGCAGTCACCCAGTGTTCACCACAGTGTAGACAGTCACCAGTGAGGCAGTCACCCAAAAGTGTTCACCACTCAGTGGAGACAGTCACCCAGTGTTCACTCAGTGGAGGCAGTCACCCAGTGTTCACTCAGTGGAGGCAGTCACCCAGTGTTCACTCAGTTTAGACAGTCACCCAGTGTTCACTCAGTGTAGACAGTCACCCAGTGTTCACTCAGTGGAGGCAGTCACCCAGTGTTCACTCAGTGGAGGCAGTCACCCAGTGTTCACTCAGTTTAGACAGTCACCCAGTGTTCACTCAGTGTAGACAGTCACCCAGTGTTCACTCAGTGGAGCAGTCACCCAGTGTTCACTCAGTGTAGACAGTCACTCAGTGGAGGCAGTCACCCAGTGTTCACTCAGTGTAGACAGTCACTCAGTGGAGGCAGTCACCCAGTGTTCACTCAGTGTAGACAGTCACTCAGTGCTCACCTAATGGAGGCAGTCACCCAGTGTCTACTCAGTGGAGGCAGTCACCCAGTGTTCACTAGTGTAGACAGTCACCCAGTGTCTACTCAGTGAGGCAGTCACCCAGTGTCTACTTCAGTATAGATACCCAGTGGAGGCAGTCACCCAGTGTCTACTCAGTGTAGACAGTCACTCAGTGAGGGTCACCCAGTGTCACTGCCAGTGGGAGTGTAGTCACCCAAAGTGTTCACTCAGTGCAGACAGTCACTCAGTGGAGGCAGTCACCCAGTGTTCACTCAGTGTAGACAGTCACTCAGTGGAGGCAGTCACCCAGTGTTCACTCAGTGTAGAAAGTCACTCAGTGGAGGCAGTCACCCAGTGTTCACTCAGTGTAGACAGTCACTCAGTGTAGACAGTCACCCAGTGTTTACTCAGTGTAGACAGTCACTCAGTGGAGGTGTCACCCAGTGTTCACTCAGTGTAGACAGCCACTCAGTGGAGGCAGTCACCCAGTGTTCACAATGCCTTTGTAAATGAGTTAACAAGGAAGTTTACACAGTCGTGAAATATATTACTGAATTAAAACATTGTTGAACGTGGAATGGCTCTTAGATAAAGGTGTTTAAACCTCTGGGATAAAACCAAGACAATAATTTTCTCAGGGGAGACGCATTGTAACCCGGACATAAACTTTAATGGAGGTCTGCATGGCTTATGTTATAGATTTACTTATGGACAAACTTTGCGAGTAATATGTTTACAATTCTTGTATACTAACAGCGTCAATTTTTGTGAGAATATTTCCTACACAACAAACTCTATAGTAATAAGAAACATGCCTGAATATAAAGCAGCTTTTTCCTCTCTCATCGCTTTACAAACAACGAAGAAACAGACAACTGCTAATAGACACTACTGAAGTCCATTACATTTCACTACTTAATGGTTAATGTAATATTTTAATACATTTTGACTTAATATCACTCTGCCCTTTCATCAACACGTTTATACTTCTTGATTCTCGAAACTCTTATTATCATTTGTTAATAATTTCTTCATTTTTGTTGCCATGGTTTCTCTTTCCTCACTTCTCCCTTCCACCCTCTGATCTGTGACGACTCTCTCTCTCTCTCTCTCTCTCTCTCTCTCCACATGATAACACCAGTATTCTCATAAAAACATATTGTATTCCCGGATCATATCGTTCAATAAACATGTATCTGCCTTGTGTAAACAATAAAAAATAAAAGTTTTAAAGGGAATGTTTTTTTTCGCGTTTGTATAATGCAAATTTCTTGTTTTCAATTTCTAGTTAAGCGCGCACTGTCCAGGAAATTTTAGTATAAAACATTTTGTCTGCTGGATAATAAGACCCTTGTCGTTGACGCGATGAGTATAATTCGTCAAAACCTGTTAAAACACAATTCACATATAACAAATGCTGGTATATCAGGACACACAGTATGAATAGTACGATCAATATACAGCACATAACCTATTAACCTCTTAAACATAACTCACATGTTACAACTGTTGATACATCAGGACACAGTTTGTATAATATGATCAATATACAGTACATAAATATACTTATTAAAGTTATTTAGAGTTTTTTAGAGGATTTAATAGTTCACAATCACACTCACGTTTTGGGGTCTAGGGTTTGACCAACGAGAACAAATATAATATCCTCTTGGTATATGTTGGTCGAACGAAAGATGTTATCTCTACGGTAGGAGGCGATAGACTATCCCTCAGGCAGTCATACAGCTGCGAGGCCGTCGCCCATTTAAACACCTCAGCAAATTCGTTGTCAACACTATGTCTCTCCTCTCACCCTCTCTCTCTCTCTCGTCTAGTTTATCTTACTGTGGCTATACCTCTCTTTCTCTGTCTCTTCTAGTTTATGTTACTGTGGCGGTAACACTATGCATTACAAGAGTAGGGTGTGTCATACGGAGGCGAATTTTTTTTTTTTTAGTTTGAAAAATCGGCCCATGGTATTAATGATAGTCTTTACGTGCAGAATCATGTGATATCTTTCAGATTTGAAAAGTTTTCATTTTTTGCTAGGTAAATTTTAACTGAAATCTTATGAAAATTCAGCATTCCCACCCTTTACCAACACCACTAAATAGCTTATTTAAAGTAAAGTAAATGTATCAGGTTAATTTATTAGGATGAAAATGATCCAGAATAGTGAAACGAATGATCTTGACACATTTATTAAATTTAATATTCCTTAGAAACAAAAATCACTTCAAATACAAAACCGGTTTTACTAATACGACCCGGTGTTGCTGCACACCAGGAGAACATGTCTTTTCTGTTTCTGTTTTACTCATCACTCCCTGCTGACCACACCTGAGCCTCGATGTAGCCTTCCTCCTCTGGTTGTACACGGATCGTTGGCCCTTTCGCTGTTGCACACAATTTATACTCTGGGTAAAAGCGAGAGGCCAGGCAGGACATGCATGGGGTTGTCCAGGAAAGCTCTGACTTGAACATTGGTGAGGCTGCAGGTAAGAGGGGGCTCACTGCCAGCCTGGATGTTATCCAGATCTATGAGATCAGTGAGGGTCTTGGCACTTAGATTGACTTCAGGAGTCTTCCTGACCCTGAAGGAATCGTCACCAACTGATTCGTCATGCCCAGATCCTCTCATAAGTCCCATATCCAAGATCTTTTTGACTGCCACTCTTCTCTCCTCCTCATCCTTAATGCAGAGCATTGTCTCCAGAACTGCCTCCGGATGAGCATACCAGGATGATCTCCTCACAGTCTGCTCCACAATCTGAACAACCTTCCTTGGCTGACTCCTCAGGAGCTCAAGCTGGAAGAGAACATGCCTCGGACCTTCGGAGAACGATGACTTGACCTTGGTGTTGAACCACTTGGCAAAGTAGACACTACGATGAATTGACAATAAGTCTCAGGTTGTGAAGCTGTTCCCTTTCAGTTTATGATGAGCGACCCAAATTGCAGAACCTGAGAGCCGTTGTGAGCCACCTAGAATGTGAGACTGGACCTGCAGGTAAGCAAGTCTATCAGGCATGACCCCAGTTTTGATGCAGGCACTGCAAATCATGTAACCATAGTACTAGCTGCACTCAGGTCGTCAATGACAGTATGTGCAAGTTCAACGAGTGGAGGGCCAATCAGTATTTTCAAAAGCTCGGATTTATTTCAACCCAGTGGCAGAGTCCAGCATCTTGCCAAGAGGACCAGACCATCTGTTGTTTGAAAGAGTCTTGCCATCCAGCCCTGGATCAGATGTCTGGTGCAACCTGTTGGTGTGGATATCACAAACAATCCAGACCTGAAGCCCCAATCTTCCGCTCTATCCACTGTATGACCCCTTGCCACCCTGTGTTCGTGTTGGTGCTGTCCCCTCCAATGGCCTGCAGGGTCTGGTCTACGTTCCTCTCTCTGAGCCAGTTCACAATGTTATCTGCCATTATCTCAGCTGGTTTCCTGATGTCATCTTTCTCTGGAGTGAAATGCCACAAATACTTCCCCCCTGGTTCACTGCAGCAGGAGTAGTGTTCCTCCTTCACCATGGCAGGGAACAACTTGTCAGAATCTCCAACTTTCATGAACACTTTAGTGTCATCCCTTCTCCCATCAAAGAACAAACAATTGATTCCATTTTCTCTTATCCCCTTATCAAACTCCTCTTCTAGGTTACTGACAATTTTCTCCTGAGCTCTCCTTACTTTGTTATGATCTATCACCAGGTGAACATCATCAGGTGTTATCAAACCACCGTCAATCCAGGCAGCTGTTGCTATCTCTGCAGTTTCTCTGAGATCAGTGTGGTGTAGCATGCTGGCCAGAGCTATGCTCGGGATATCTTTCCGATTTCGAATCTTATGCCTGGAAGGTTTGGGATCATTATTTTCTGGGTTAGGGACAAAGTCACCATTCTCCTGGTCAGCACTCGGATCAGCCATGGGGAAGTCATTAAACTCTGAATCAGCTTGACTCCAATCATCGGCCTTTTTTACCTCACCCTGGGCCTTCTCAAGTCTCTTTTCCTCGGCAACTCTTCTCTTCTGTCTCTGTGGCAGCCTCCTTGTCTCTGGACTCCGAATATCTTGGCTAGGAAATCCTGAGAGCCCTATACTGCTAGTCTTCTCTCTGTGCTTGACAAATGCCAGTTAGGATCACAGGAATCTTCTAGTCTACGGGCCAAAATACAGGAGGGATGTGGGCCCGGATTTACAGTCACGATCGCATCCAAACTCAGGACAGAGAACAATTGGGCACTTGCAAGTAATTATGTCAAATAACTGGTCCAGTTGCTTGGCAAAGCTGTCCTTAACTGCAAGTTTTCCTCTTCCAAGAGAGATATCTCTTGCCTTTTCCCAACTGGCTAGCAGTCTCTCACTAATCTTCTTCTGACTTGTTATGATTGGAGGCTTGAACTGAGCGTTAGCCAGAGTGTACTGCGCCAAGACAGCTTTGGTCATATCACTGGCAATGTCTTTGTTTGTGTAAGTTCTTTGGTTCTTTTCACTGATTTGCCTGATTAAACAAACACTGCATTCTCAAAGCATCTCTAATGTAGCAACCTGACTTGTGAGCCTTCTCCCCAGACCCAAGATAGTAATTTTATATGCTGGATTTTTTGTCCTCGTCCTGACACAAGCACACGGTAAATATTGAACTGGTAAATGTACTAGAATCTGAAACAGAAAAATATTGTTAGTTGGGTTGTTAAAGAATGAAGTCAGGAAAGCAATGTTCACTATTTAATTGTAATGCACTAATGCAGCTGTGGTTGTTAGATTTTCGATAAATTTCTACGCTAAAATTGGCCTAGCAAAAAGGTTGCAAAATATTGAAACCGAAATTATTTTCTGTTTATATACACTAAAAATCTACCAAAAAAGTGATGGGCCATTAATTTTAGCTGATCTTCCTCCTATGACACAATCTCTATTGGGTATATATCGTTTGGGTATAAGGTATAAGGCATCATTCGGGAGAGGTCAGATCGGGTCAAAGTAAAGGTAAGGTCAGGGTAGGTGATCTTAGTGGCCAGGAAACGTGAATTTTTAAGTTGGGATGAATATTTTTTTTTGGGGGGGGGAGGAGGGAGGGGAGGGGGGGAAGCGAGTATGATTTTATATGATGGTGATGAAGGAAGGAATAGAGGGAGAGATGGAGAGGAATTATGAAGGAGGGAAGGTTGAAGGAAAGATGAGTATAGGAAAAGGAAGGGAGGAAGGAGACAGGTAAAATTGAAAAACTGATAAAGATGATGGAAGGGTGAAAATAAAGAGGATGACGAGGAAAGAAAGAAGGATAGAGGGAAGGAAAGAAAGAAGGATAGAGGGAAGGAAAGAAATCACGAAAATTTTAAATGAAGAAATGAAGACGAAAATCAACAAAATAATTAAATAAAAGAAGAAATAATCATGAGAGAAGAAAGAAGAGAAATGGCTGGATTGACAAACACGACAGCCACACGGACACGACGACAGGAGATTATGTTAATTTGAAAAAAACTTGGTGGTTGTGATGTGTCTGTCTGTCTGTCTGTCGCTTCCTGTTGGTGTAGGATGATAATAAGCTGCTTAGATCTCTCTCTCTCTCTCTCTCTCTCATATCTACTTCAGGCGACGTGTGTGTGTGTGTGTGTGTGTGTGTGTGTACGTTGGCGACACACGGTGCAATTGTCAGCTTGCTCGCCTCGCAAGCGAATGAACCCGGGTTCCATTTCCGGGCAGGGTGAGACCATGAGCAAGTTCCTTTGCGTCATTTACCTCTATCTACCCAACAGTAATTGGGGACCTGGATGTTAATTGATTCGCGCGTCGTGTTACGGGGTAATGGTTAGCCAGTGCAGTTGGCCACGGACTATTCCTTGACACTGGGTCACTCAGGTCATTAACTCAGGGTGTGGTTGTTGTGTTGGCGACAGCTTCAACACCTTAAACAAATTCACGCCCAGGTGGCCCTTGGGCCTGGCCATTCTCATTACAGGAGGGGCAACCATTATAATAATAAAAAAAATAAATAAATAAAACGATCATCAACTTTAGGTACACCAATCATCCTTGTAAAAAAATCCTGATTGAATAATTTCCTCAGTAACATACAAGTGAACCAAACTTGGGTACTACACAACTACAGTATCACTCAATGACTTTTTTACACTATATCTACTACCACTTAACATTTCTATATCAGTTCAACAACCATCACTCAACCTTGTTCCATTTTATTTAAAGTTCGTTAATCAATAAGAGGAATTATTATCACAACACAAGCATTCATTAATCAGTCTCCATTGTGAATCATTTTGCTGGGGTGTGTGGGAGGATTACGCTGGATAATAACTTTAGTGTTTTGTATATCCAGAAGAATCTTAACTCCAGCTTACTCCAACTCATAACTAACCTAATCTAACACAACCTAACCTAATCTAATCTAACCTAACCTGAAAAATCTCCACGACAACTTACTCCAACTAATAACTAACCAAACATAAGCTAACATAATTACAGACAGACATGTAATAGGCCCCTGTCTCATCAACAGAACGTATTATATAAATGGGTCAATACATCTGATATTATATTCAGATTCACCACCCTGTAACTTTCCACTGTCTATGAGTAAGACATGAGATGGACACGTGAGCAGGCAACTCACCCAAGAGGGCGAGACCCATAGCTCAGCATTTCTGTAAGCACGCACTGCGATGCCCCCAAGCTTCAGTAGCTCACCTCAACTCATATCGTAAGGACGTGACCTAACGTTTATCATACATAAACGCCGTCCCTTTCTCATTCACTCCTAGACAGTGAGACTTACGGTTGATATACACTCAGGAATTATATATACAACCTTTTTATAATTAAACAAAGGAACTACCGTTTGGGTTTCGTTACTTAAAACCCAAATATAAATATGTGTGAACGGACTGGTTAATTGGACAAGCAGCCGATTCATATAGGTGGCAAGCGGTGTGTACGGATTCTTCAAACTGGTAGTCGTATCATCCGTCTGTGTCTTGTGAAAAACAAGAAACCACACAGCAGTGACGCGTTACATAATCCGAGTGTTTAAAACTATATCCCGTATTGAGACGATATGTAGTGAGCGCTCCTTATCTCTGTCACATACAAATACGTGCAGAATTCGTAATATACAAATATTACAGCCTGTTGGTACATATCCAGATTGAGCCGGTTGAGATAGACTCCACTAGCAGCTGAGCAGTATTGTTGTGTCGTCAGCGCGAATTACGAATTCCGGTGTCATCATACAGATCTCCATATATACGTGGACTGTGAAAGAATTGGCACACGGCAGTTTTCGCCAGCGAACGACGAGTGTGATAACCAATCATCTGTTTTCTGATCGCCGGAGGAGGAACTCACCTAAATCAAGTGGACTCGTCTCTCACCAAAGCAGAAGCGTCATCTCGTTGCCAAGGAAACCAGCAGCAGCGCGCGCATCCTAGGGAGAGGCAACGCCCACACCCCACCCACCACTCCACTCAGAACTTTTGAAGGATTCACATTTTCTATACAGACGTACTACTCTGTATAAATAGGTATTTAAATTACATAGTTTTACACACATGAACACGTTCGAGAGATATCTTCACACCCATAGGTTCGTCGGATAGGATTATTTCAATGATAAAGTGTCGAATGTAAGATTAATGTATTGAAATCCTATAATTTACAGTAGTTTGTAAGTGTCTGTCTTCTTATTGATAGTTTAAAATTAACTACAATTAATATTCATTTGTCTTGTAAATGAGAGGCAAGTGATCTACTTACTGTTAAGTATTCATTGACCCAAGGGGGCTAATAGATAATTTCTAAGTTTCCCATGTCTAATGTAGATGAAATCGAACGCCTAGCGCAACTGTTTGCTGATAACCAACTCATCGATGATCAAGCCCAGACTGACATAGATTTTGAGTATGGAACACAGTTAAATGAGTCGGTAGGAAGTAGTGAGAAAGTTATAGACGAATCATTTGACGACTTAAACCGTCGTACCCTATGGTCTGGTAATCACTATAGTACCTCACCTAAGTATACTAAAGCAGTTACCCCTGTTACAGGTGATAGTGTGTCTGTTGCTAAATCGGTAACAACCTTATTAACCCAGCCTTCTGTTATGAGTAAGAATACTAATTTGCTTAATACTAACACTAAAATGGCTTCGTCTAACCCTCACACCCTCACTAACACACCTACAGCTGATACTGTCATTAATATCATGCAGCGCGGCGATTATGTTCGAAATTTCACGGGACAAGACGATTATAGGGTCGCACATTTTATTCGTGCATGTGAAGATAGCATGCGCAATAGTCACATAACGACTGACGAAGATAAGAAAGCATATGTACGTTCCCATATAACGCAGGGTTCCTATGCAGGCAGTCGTTTAAATGCGTTTGGTTTACAAAGCCCTGACTATGAAAAGTTCAAGCGAACGCTAATTGGGATTTTTGGGGGTAGGTCACAGCTGGGCCAACTGCAATGGATCTTCAGATGGTTGGATCGCTGTATTCCAGGTATACGAAACGAAACACCTGTTGACGCTGTTGACATCGCGGGCCAGGTTCGCCAGGACATGCAAGCGACCTTCCGGTCATCAGGCTGGTACAACTCATGGGGTGATATGCCGCCAGAAAACGTGGAAATGTTGATAGAACTAATAAGTTTTCTTCTTTCCGTCCGTGTTCCCTTTATATAGCCGGGCACAGGAAGTACAGTATGAACCACCCTTGGATATGGTGGAATACGCAAACAAGCTCTGTCCCCAGGCTACGGGCCCCTTACTGGCGCAACCCTCAGTGACGTCACCACAACCCCAGCAGTCTCAGATGCCACAGATGCCTCACTCCCAGACTCCTTATGCGACACACTTAGCTCCGATCGCTCCTCCCCGCCTAACATATAAACAGAAAACATCGTTACGATGCGCACATTGTAATAAACGTGGCCACGTAATGGAAGATTGTTTTCAGCTCCGAGGTAATAGTGCAAACAAAGCCACACCCGGTGCAAAGCCATTCTCAAGGTCAAACAGACAGGGAGCTAAAGCAGCACCTCCTCCTCCTACCCAGACAGCGCGCAAATGGTGCGCTCTTCACAAATCGACATCTCATAGTTCACATGAGTGCAATATTCTAATAAAAGCTAGGGGAGTGGACCTAAGTGAAACGGAGGTGTCGTATAGGCGCAAGCAGAAACGTCCCCAGGACAAGTCATCGGGGGAAGACCAGCGCACACTACACCAAGGAGAGGGATAGATAGGGAAATTCCCGCCCCTCCTCACAGCACTTCTATAGCGGCGCTTAGAAAAGTGGAAGTGTGGTCAGTACCGGTGAGAGTGGATAATACCAGATTGGCTCTTGATATAGACACAGGTGCTTGCGCTAATGTATTGGCCTTGACATCATATCACGAGTTACAACGTAAATTCCCTCACCGCAAATTCAAATGGAGGCCTAGTAACGCTGAGCTCGAAGGAGTTTCAGGTACTCAGCTGAGCATCAAAGGAAGGGTGACGTTACCTCTCAGATTCTCAAGACGTGGTACGCCCTTCTACGCGGACTTTTATATAGTTCAGCAGTTCAATTTGCCAGCTGACGGGTTACTTGGTCTACCAACTCTTCGAAAGAACATGATAGATGTTCATCCACGTAATAATAGTGTTACGTTTAAAGGTGTTTCCTACACAGCAATGAGTCATTCTGAACCTATGCTCACCACTAGGACGAAAGTGTTGTCTACCAATCCTATTAAGAGGAAGGCGGATCATGGGTCAGAGATATATCTCGACCTCAACCACACACCTTCCCAGCGTGATTACAGCAGCAAGAGTTGGAAGATAGTACCTGCAATGTTGAAGAGTACTCTCCATTACCAGAATGAGGAATTCACCAACGCAAAAATCCTGTGAGCTAAAGTGAACATTAGTTTCTGCAAATGATTCGTTCACTGCCCAGGGTGTGACAGGACGTGACTGCAGTTGTTGTGACTGCTCATCAATCAACATCCTGTCAACAAAATTCTTTCGTATGGCTTGAACAACCCCCAGTTACCAGCACCCAGCACCCACCCTAGTGATGATGACACATCCGGTCTGAGAGATGGTCTCAGCATTCTGAGGTATGGTGTTGTGGATGACGTTGTGTAACAATTAGCGGCGGTTTGCTGTACTCAGGATTTTTGTGAGCATTGACCCAATCACCGGACCTTGGAATCAGCTGTGTCTACTGTGAGACACACACACACACAAGTCTACGGGATTGCGGGAGCGATTTCACATTATCAAGAAATTAAAGAAAGGATGTTATGTGTGTGATTTTATAGATATCACAACAAGGTCGAAGTGCAACCAAATAAATTCCTAATTCGAGGTATTGTTGCGAATTGCCAACAGACTCGACTGGCCAGGATAGATCAAATAGCACCACATGTTAAGGTGATCGATCATCCTCAGGGCAAGACACGCCTGTTAGAGCTGCTTGCCGACTACAGATAGTAGCCTTGCCAGGGGAAACGCTAGGTCAGACAGATTTAACATCCCATCATATAGCGTTAAAGGAAGGAACCAACCCTATTTACATACCAGCTTATAGACTACCTCATAGCCAGCGCGCTGTAGTGCAAGATATGGTACAGGGTATGTTAGATGAGAATGTCATTAGACACTCAAAATCCCCCTTTAATAGCCCATTATTCCTCGTCCCGAAAATGGATGGTGGATGGCGCCCTGTCATAGATTTCAGGCGCGTAAATAATCAAACAATCCCTGATAGGTACCCAATGCCTATCTTGAGTGACATATTGCAATCCTTAGGCAAGGATAATGCGGTATTTAGCAACTTAGATTTGCTTAGTGGGTATTGGCAAATACCACTCGATGAAAAATCACGAGAAATCACGGCATTTAGCACGCCTCTAGGCCACTTTGAGTTTCTACGAATGCTATTTGGTCTCAGAAATGCCCCACTAACATTTCAAAGAATGATCAACACCCTGTTTGCCGGACTAATTGGTAACACAGTCTGCGCTTATTTGGATGATCTAATAGTAGTCAGTAAGGACGTTGATTCCCATCTGATAAAACTGCGTGAAGTTTTGGCCAAACTTTCCACAGCAGGACTCAAAATAAAACTCTCAAAGTGCGAGTTTTTAAAATCAAGAATCCATTTCCTTGGTCATGTAGTCGACGGTGAGGGCATACACAGTTAATGATAAAGTCAAAGCTGTATCTCAGTTCCCGCGTCCTACCTCAAATGATCATGTGCGTAGCCTTCTCGGATTATCTGGTTATTATCGTTCCTTTATCAAGGACTATGCAACATTAGCATCGCCCCGAACGAGGTTGCTCAAAAAAGATGCAGTGTTTATATAGGATGCTGAACACGAGGAAAGTTTTACGGCATTGAAGACAGCGCTAACCAATGCCCCGGTTCTAGCATTCCCAGACTACACTCAACCTTTCACTCTCTGTACTGACGCTCCCGGAATTGGAGTCGGAGCAGTGCTCATGCAAGAGGACACGCGTGGGAAGTTTAGAGTGATAGCATTTGCAAATCGCAAACTAATCGATGCTGAAACACGTTATTCGGCGACGACATAGAAACGTTAGCCGTTGTGTGGGCACTTCAGAAGTTCAAAGACATTATCTTTGGCTACAAGATAACTGTTTTTACTGATCATGCGGCAGTCACCGAACTGTTCCATGGCAGAAACTTGTCCGGCAGATTAGCACGCTGGTATCTGACAATTCAAGAGTTTGACCCCGAATTTAGGTATTTACCTGGGAGGGCGAATGTTGTCGCCGACGCTCAGTCAAGAAATATAGCACCAGTTATGCCTGTATCAACATTCACTCTTTCGCAGCTGGAAGATGAGCAACGACGCGACCCATATTGGTCAGCTGTTATTTTTGCTCTCGAATCGGGCGAGGATGTTAAACTCCCCAAGTTATTTCTTCCCTTAAGTCAGTTTGAATTACGACATAACATACTCAATAGGACGAGAAAATCTCCTGAGGGTAATGTGTCTCAAATAGTCGTACCCGACACGTTGCGCAAAGCAGTAATGACATTGTTCCACGATGTCCCACAAGCAGGTCACCAAGGTCGTGATAAATGCTTAGCGGATTTACGAAAGAAGTATTTCTGGAACACGATGAAGAAAGACATAGAATTACACATAGCTAATTGTTTGGCATGTGCTCAACATAAAAGATCGACAGGATCACCAGCCCCGATTCTACAATATCCTACACCAGACCGTCCGTTTGACACAGTCGCTGTTGACTTGTTACAACTCCCAATGAGTCATCAGGGATCAGGATACGTCTTAGTTTGTGTGGATCATTTTTCCAGGTTCGTGGTCTTGGCCCCACTAAAAAGCAAAACGGCCGAAGCAGTAGCCTATGCATTAGTGATGAATCTCATATGTCCATATACTACGCCTAAAGTTCTACTCTCTGATAATGGAACAGAGTTCAAGAATGAGCTAATAGAGCATATATGTGCACAATATGGAATTAAACAAACTTTTGTGACAGCTTATCATCCACAGGCTAATGGCCTTGTTGAAAGAACCAATCGTAAAATCCTAGAAACACTGCGTCCATTTGTTAGTGGTTTTCAATACGCATGGGAGGATTGGTTACCGCAGGTTGCAGCGTCGATTAATGGGTCAGTTAATAGCTCTACGGGCAAAACACCCTACAATATTGTCTATGGCACAGATAAACGTCTGCCTTACGACATCCTTACAGAGGCGCCATACCCCGTATATAATACGGATGATTTTGCGGCAAAACAAATTCATGTCTTTACAGAAATTCATAACCAAGTACGATCACAGCTAGCGGCGTCACGCGCCGAAATGATCATCAAACAACATAAACATGCTAAACCTATCGCACTGAACGTTGAGGACGCTGTTATGTTACAGGTACCTGAAAGGAACTCCAAACTTTCGGCGAAATTTTCTGGTCCATTCCGCATAATCTCAAAAGAAGCAGGCAACAAATTCAAAATATGGAAGCCTAATGCACAGATCGCAGATGTCGTGCACGCGGATCGTCTGAAGAAGACCCAGATAAATGTCTTACCTCAAGTTGATGATAATGTGATTGATACATCCTTACAGACTGTTCAGAAGCAAAATGTACCAAATGACTATTGTATGAAACTACGTTCTGCGAGTAGAAGTTAACTCGTACTTTCGCGTCAGATGGAAAACGTCGACGGCTAACTACAATCAGCATTGGACATTCTTCATGGTCTCAGCACAGCTTCGATGAATTCGACAATAGTTTCATGAACGTTGTCGTTCAAGCTGTATCTCAACAGAATCGTGTTATTTCTCAAACCTTTCACGCGATTACTGCTCTAGAATCAAAGGTTAATGCAATCATAATGGAGTTTAACCAAGTTTCGAGGATTGTTACTAGGTTACAGAAAGCAATTCCGACGTTAGAATGGCTCCTTTACTTCACAGAATATTTGCATGCTGCTGAAATTTCAGTTCATAAAATTGTAACCTATAAAAATGAACTAATAGACAGCATTGTAGATGCCGGGATAGGACGAGTGGACGCGAAGCTTGTGCCTGTGCAGACGCTTCTTGAAGCTTTAAAAATAGCCAAGTTGCAGTATCATTTAACTCCTATTTTCAAAGACACTGAGGTTCAATATCATTACCCACTGTTGGAGTCAACCCTCACGCACAATGCAATTCTGATCCACATTCCTATGCGAGGGCAACATGAGTTTAATGCATGGCATTTAGAACCCTTCCCCTGGTTTGTGAATGACACACTGTATACCCTAGATAGGCCTAAAGAACTTTTCTTAGTAGATGAAGAATATTCATTGTTATCAATAGAGGATTCTGAGGTACTGTCACGGTGTGAGTCGTCTTATCTACACCTACACGTATGTCCAGCCTACATGTTTGCATTTATTCCTGCTGCAGAGGGAATATGTGAATTGGCAGTCATACAACCAAATGTACGCACAGCGTTAGCGCAATGCAGTTATAGGCCAGTTAGTCTAAAGAATGTGTTCCACGCTCACCTTCACAATGTGCAGTATTTGTTCTTTCCAAATCTCACTACTGTAATTTTAAAATGCCAAAATGGTGTTAAGCAGTTAGTTGTGAAAGGGCATTACAAGGCTCCTGATTACTGTGAAATCACTTGTAGTACATTACGGACCTTGCCTACTCATCAGCATTTTGCGTTAAATCGAAAACTCAAGTCTGCTTTAATTCCACTTCCTATAATGAATTTCACTATCAAGGATATTCAAATAGTATCAGAGAAATTAAAAGTGTTAGCTTTCTTGAACGAGACACATTTTGCTGATTTGAATAATAACTTGCCATTTTACCTGTCACGGGAATTTGCTCTACCAAGTCTTACGATTCCCTCTATTCTGTTAATTCTGGCAATAATGTTCCTGTTCTGTTATTACCGGGCAGTATCATCCAAATTCAACATTGTTCATAACATACTAACCCGTACGACACAAAAGTCTAGGTCCCCTGTAGTAGAGAATACCCCTACAGTAATATCCCCAGCTTAGTGTTTACATATCTGTTTATAACATGGTTAGGGTTGTCTAGGATGTACTGTACTCTGTGAGTTTTTAGGCCTCACGGAGCTCGGCTGGTAGGTGACCGAGCGATGTAATAGGCCCCTGTCTCATCAACAGAACGTATTATATAAATGGGTCAATACATCTGATATTATATTCAGATTCACCACCCTGTAACTTTCCACTGTCTATGAGTAAGACATGAGATGGACACGTGAGCGGGCAACTTACCCAAGAGGGCGAGACCCATAGCTCAGCATTTCTGTAAGCACGCACTGCGATGCCCCTAAGCTTCAGTAGCTCACCTCAAGTCATATCGTAAGGACGTGACCTAACGT
>NW_024713095.1:2500-11808 GCF_018991925.1 Homarus americanus
GAGGGTGGAGGAGCGCGTGAGGAAGAGCACGGCGTCACCCAAGCATTCTCATCTCTCTGCCTGCACCACTACATGGTAGACTGCGGGCCCAGGCGCACTCATCAATTTAGGTTCCACTGCAATGCATGCCAAGCACTCTTTTCGAGGTGATAGACGAAATTCCGGCGGGGCTTACTTAAAAGATATCCGACCCGGTTTCGTTTCCTCTTCGTGGGATGGAGTGCCTCTTAGAACATGTGCAGCATCAGCCATGAGCAGCCGACGGCCATTCGTGTCTCTGTGGACAGCAGGCAAAAGAGCGCCTCCAGTTATTTGCGAGGGCGACAACTGTCGTCGGGACTGGACACACACACATGTGTGTGTGCCAGGCTTTGTTGTGGTTGAATGTGGGTGCGCCAAGTCCATGGACTTGCTAGTGATAGGCTTGTTTTTAAGGGCACGCCTCGCGCAAGGCGCGGGCGATTAAACCCCAAGGCGGAAGCTCGGTTCGGGTTACCCTCATGTCGGGGAGACAGTCAGCAGGCACCGAACTCGCAGCAACGGATGGATGTATATTTCCGACCCTCGTAGGCGGTGGCGACGACAAGCTCAACCATGGCTGCGCGCGCAATATCGTTCAACATGATATATCATTGTTCTTGCGATTCCCATACACCAGTTGCCGCAGTCTTCATCGACCGACAAGTGATCCCCGTTAAGAGTTGTGTATTGCCATTTGGTCTTTTGGAAGACTAACCATCACAGGTCGAGTCTCAATGAAAGGTTTTGACAGACATAGCCCAAGTTTGTGGTTTGGGTTTGGCCGGACGGCTTGTTGTTGTTTTTTGACACTTGAATTTCACTCTTTTTGGGTCAAGAGGCTTATTCGCCGGTAGTAAGGAACGGACGGGCAGCCGTCCAAAGCCCCGTCCGTCCTCCTCCTCCGGTCTTCGCGCTCTCGCCCGAGTGTGGTCCACCTACAGCGTGGTGGTACCTATTTTTGGTGCGGGGGCCGGGATTGTCCTCTTTCGCTGCTGGAGTTGCCAGAGCAGAGCCCGAGACCGCCCAAATCAGGAGAGTAGTAGTAGTTTTAAGAGCGCCCCGTTCTCTTTCTCTGTTAATGATCCTTCCGCAGGTTCACCTACGGAAACCTTGTTACGACTTTTACTTCCTCTAAATGATCAAGTTTGGACATCTTTCCGTCAGCTCGAGGCGACGACCCCAGAAAACCCTCGCGGGCAACGGGGCCGACAATCCAAGAGCGCCAGTCCGAAGGCCTCACTAAATCATTCAATCGGTAGTAGCGACGGGCGGTGTGTACAAAGGGCAGGGACGTAGTCAGCGCAAGCTGATGACTTACACTTACTGGGAATTCCTCGTTCATGGGAAACAATTGCAAGCCCCAATCCCTATCAAGAAAGGCTTTGAACGGGTTACCCGCTCCTCTCGGAGGAAAACTCGTTGATCCCATATCAATGTGGCGCGTGCGGCCCAGAACATCTAAGGGCATCACAGACCTGTTATTGCTCAATCTCGTGCGGCTAAATTGCCTTATCCCTCTAAGAAGAAGTTGCGAACTGGACACCATTTTCTGAGATCCGTCGTGACTACTTGAAATTAGGCAGAGTCTCGTTCGTTATCGGAATTGACGAACAAATCGCTCCACCAACTAAGAACTGACCGCCACCACCACCCTGCCGAATCCCGAAAAGGCTCATAATCCCTGTCAATCCTTCCATTATGGGCCTGGTGGTTTCCCGTGTTGGAGTCAGAATTAAGCCGCAGGCTCCACTCTGGTGGTGCCCTTCGTCAATTCGCTTTACTGGGTTTCAGCTTTGCAACCATACTTCCCCGGAACTTCGGTTTCCCAGAAGCTGCTGCGGGTCATGGGAATAACGCCGGCGGATCGGCAGTTGGCATCGTTTATGGTTGAAACTAGGGCGGTATCTGATCGCCTTCGAACCTCTAACTTTCGTTCTTGATTAATGAAAACATCCTTGGCAAATGCTTTCGCAGTGGTTCGTCTTGCGACGGTCCAAAATTTCACCTCTAGCGTCGCAATGCATTTTCCGCCTGTTCCGATTAATTGGCTACCTGGTTTGACCAACAAAATAGAACCGAGGTCCTATTCCATTATTTCATGCATCACCATTCGAGCCATTCAAATAGCCTGCTCTGAGCACTCTAATTTTTTCAAAGTAAACTCTCCGGCCACTCAGGACACTCGACAAAGAGCATCCCGTGCGAGCCGGCGGGGCGGCTGTTCGGAGCGTGACAGTAAACACCGGGCGGTGCACCGTCAGTCCGGAACTGAGATCCAACTACGAGCTTCTTAACCGCAACAACTTTAATATACGCTATTGGAGCTGGAATTACCGCGGCTACTGGCACCAGACTTGCCCTCCAATGGATACTCGTTAAAGGATATAAAGTGTACTCATTCCGATTGCGAGGCCTCGGATGAGACTCACATCGTTATTTATCGTCACTACCTCCCCGTGCCGGGAGTGGGTAATTTGCGTGCCTGCTGCCTTCCTTAGATGTGGTAGCCGTTTCTCAGGCTCCCTCTCTGGAATCGAACCCTGATTCCCCATTACCCGTTATAGCCATTGTAGGCGCATAACCTACAATCGAAAGCTGATAAGGCAGACACTTGAAAGTAGCGGCGCCGGTGCGGAGACCGTGCGCTCAGCCCGAAGTTATTCAGATTCACCACAGGTGGGTTACGGACCAGGGCCCGACCAGTTTTGAACTTATAAAAGCGCTCTTCCCTTGCGGTCAGAGACCAATTGCATGTATTAGCTCTCTAGAATTGCCACAGTTATCCAAGTAAGTGGGTTTACAGATCCAATGAAACATAGCTGATTTAATGAGCCATTCGCGGTTTCGCCTTAAATCGGCTTGTACTTACACATGCATGGCTTAATCTTTGAGACAAGCATATGACTACTGGCAGGATCAACCAGGTAGCTGCTGCTGTTGGCGGCGCCTATCACGGCGGCCAAAATAGTGAGATTGAGAGAGAGGCAGAAGGCATTGGGCGAGGGACCGCACGTTGGCCTTAGAGAAATAGCAAACCAGATGATCAGATCTAACTGCACCTTCTCTTGCTATCCTCGGCGCCGGCAGCGCCACCGTGTGTGCCAATCTCCTCCCTTATCCGCTCCTCTTTGCCCCAGCTCCAGCGAGGCAGCCGACATTGGGCGAGGGACCGCACGTTGGCGAATCTCCTCCCTTATCCGCTCCTCTTCTCTTTGCCCCAGCGAGGCAGAAGACATTGGGCGAGGGACCGCACGTTGGCCTTAGAGAAATAGCACACCAGATGATCAGATCAAACTGCACCTTCTCTCGCTATCCTCGGCGCCGGCAGCGCCACCGTGTGTGCCAATCTCCTCCCTTATCCTCTCCTCTTCTCTTTGCCCCAGCGAGGCAGCCGACATTGGGCGAGGGACCGCACGTTGGCCTTAGAAAAATAGCAAACCAGATGATCAGATCAAACTGCACCTTCTCTTGCTATCCTCGGCGCCGGCAGCGCCACCGTGTGTGCCAATCTCCTCCCTTATCCGCTCCTCTCCTCTTTACCCAGCTCCAGCGAGGCAGCCGACATTGGGCGAGGGACCGCACGTTGGCCAATCTCCTCCCTTATCCGCTCCTCTTCTCTTCTCTTCTCTTTGCCCCAGCGAGGCATAAGACATTGGGCGAGGGACCGCACATTGGCCCATCTCCTCCTCTCTCTCTTTCTCTTGCTGTTTGTGGGGACGTGGGCTCATGAGCGCCATCGTCGCCCAATATTGGTTAGGTTGTGTATTTCACGGGTGGGAACCGCCATCATCGTTGTTAGGTGATGGGGTAACCCAACGTGTGCTTTGACGAGTTTTGGCTGCTAAACTCTCTTTTTAGTATACTCGGCTCCCAGACTGCGCCCTGGTCGTGTTGAACCATGAGCGTTGTCTATGCACATTTAGGGTAGCCGTTTGCGCGTGGAATAGTGCAATGAATCTCAGTCAAGACAGTTGGGCGCTGCATTGAAGGCGGCACAGACGAGCGGGTGATCAATAGCATAAGTCGCTAAGTTGGGCAGACAACAGGCGAAGGGGAGCCCGTTCCGGACTGAAAGGCCACAGCATATCTGTGACCTTGGAAACTAATCAGGGTGGCGGCGTGTGCGCGAGAAAGAAGAAGCGGGTGAAAATAATGTCCCAAGCGGAAGAGAGAGACCTGGCAAGTGTAATTATTAGGCCTTGACCTACTAGCCATAAGCCAGCTCCACTGCCCATTCCTCTGATCCAATAGAGACTAAAATCTCTCTCTCTCTCTCCTTCTGCTCCAGCCATTGCCTGCAGGGCAGGGGAAGCGACGGCAATTTTGGTTGTTGTTTTTGAATGCCGCGCTTTGCTTCGCAGAGGCGCCGAAGCGCTCCGCTGGGGGGCGGAAGATATTTCACACCGAATATGTGTGTGAAGGCACCCTCTCCCCTTAATATAGTGAAATAGTGCAATCCAGCATACAAGGTCGGACGATAGGACATTCACCGTACCGCACCTCGAGAGTGGATGTTGGGTAAGGTTAAAACCGGACTGTTCGCAGACAGCCGAATAACCCGGTTCCGGACTAATTGGTGGATGCAACATCATGATGATGCTGCTGCTGTCGCGGAAACCGCAGTGGCGACGTGAGAGAGTAATAATGTTCAATAGGGAGAGCGACCTGGCTGGTGTAATTGATAGATCGCGAGCCTACTCGCCATTAGCCCGCTCCACTGCCATTCCTCTGACCCAATGAGACTATTCTCTCTCTCGCTCTCCTTCTGCTCCAGCCATTGCAGGGCAGGGAGAGGAAATCGACGGCAATTTTGGTTGTTGTTTTTGAATGCCGCGTTTGGCTTCGCAGAGGCGCCGAAGCGCTCCGCTGGGGGGCGGAAGATATTTCACCTCGAATATGTGTGTGAAGGCGCACCATAATATGAAATGGTGTGATCCGGCGCAAGAGGACGATGGGACAGTCACGGCACCGCGCCTCGAGTGGAATTTGTTTGATGATCGTTTTGTTAGGCAGGTTAAAACCCGACTGGTGCGAACAGCCGAATAACCCGGTTCCGGACTTACAGTAAGGCGCTTATCATGATGCTGCTGCTCTCGCTGAAACCGTGGTGACGTCGCGCGCCGAAGGTAATAATGTTCAATTGGAAACAGGCCTGGCTAGTGAAATTCATAATCGCGCTCTGCCATTCCTCTGGCCCCATGAGACTATTTTCCTCTCTCTCTCTCTCTCTTCTTCTGCTGCTGCTGTGCTCCATCGTACGGAGCAGGAAGAAAGCGACAGCTCTTTGGTTGTTGTTTTGGAATGCCGCGCTTTGCTTCGCAGAGGCGCCGAAGCGCTCCGCTGGGGGGCGGAAGATATTCCACACAGAATAGGTGTGTGAAGGCACCCTCTCCCCTTAATATAGTGAATTAGTGCAATCCAGCATACAGGGGCGGACGATAGGACAGTCACCGTACCGCACCTCGAGAGTGGAGGTTGTTTGATCGTTTGTTAAGCAAGTTTAAAACCTGACTGTTCGAGAACAGCCGAATAACCGGTTCCGGCCTTATTGGTAGACCCAACATCATGATGCTGCTGCTGTCACGGGCTTCGTGGTGGCGACGTGCGCCGAGGTAATAATGTTCAATTGGGAGACAGACCTGGCTGGTGAAATTCATAAATCGCGCTCCGCTGCCATTCCTCTGACCCCATGAGACTATTTCTCTCTCTCTTCTTCTGCTGCTGCTCCAGCCATTGCAGGGCAGGGAAAGGAAAGCGGCGGCAACTTTGGTTTGACTGTTTTTGAATGCCGCGCTGTAGCGAAGCGCCAGCGCTCCACTGAGGGCGGAAGATATTCCACACCGAATAGATTGATGTTGAAGAGCACCCTCTCCCTTAGCCTTAATTGATAGTGCAATCCAGCATGCAAGAAGGACGATAGGACAGTCACCGTACCGCGCCTCGAGTGGAAGTTGTTTGATCGTTTTGTTAGGCAGGTTAAACCCGACTGTTCCTTGGCGAACAGCCGAATAACCCAGTTCCGGACTTACAATAGACGCAACATCACTTGAACAACCTTGTCGCGGAAACCGTGGTGGCGACGTGTGCGCCGAGAATAATGTTCGGTGGAGACAGACCTGGCTAGTGAAATTCATAGATGCGCTCCACTGCCATTCCTCTGACCCCTTGAGACTATTTTCTCTCTCTTCTTCTGCTGCTGCTGCTGCTCCAGCCATTGCAGGGCAGGGAAGGGAAAGCGACGGCAATTTTGGTTGTTGTTTTTGAATGCCGCGCTTTGCTTCGCAGAGGCGCCGAAGCGCTCCGCTGGGGGGCGGAAGATATTTCACACCGAATATGTGTGCGAAGGCACCCTCTCCCCTTAATATAGTGAAATAGTGCAATCGAACATATAAGGGCGGACGTTTCATCACCGTCTCCCACTCGGTGTGTGTGCAGATTCTCGGATCATTTTGTAAAGTATGCTCGACCCCCGATTGACTTTGACGGTCTCCCATTCGGGTGTGCAAGTTTCTGTAGTATGCTATTAAATCGACCCCCGATTGACTTTGACTGTCTCCCATTCGGGTGTGCAAGTTTCTGTAGTATGCTATCAAATCGACCCCCGATTGACTTTGACGGTCTCCCATTCGGGTGTGCAAGTTTCTGTAGTATGCTATTAAATCGACCCCCGATTGACTTTGACGGTCTCCCATTCGGGTGTGCAAGTTTCTGTAGTATGCTATTAAATCGACCCCCGATTGACTTTCACTGTCTCCCATTCGGGTGTGCAAGTTTCTGTAGTATGCTATTAAATCGACCCCCGATTGACTTTCACTGTCTCCCATTCGGGTGTGCAAGTTTCTGTAGTATGCTATCAAATCGACCCCCGATTGACTTTGACGGTCTCCCATTCGGGTGTGCAAGTTTCTGTGGTATGCTATTAAATCGACCCCCGATTGACTTTGACGGTCTCCCATTCGGGTGTGCAAGTTTCTGTAGTATGCTATTAAATCGACCCCCGATTGACTTTGACTGTCTCCCATTCGGGTGTGCAAGTTCTCTGTAGTATGCTATCAAATCGACCCCCGATTGACTTTGACGGTCTCCCATTCGGGTGTGCAAGTTCTCTGTAGTATGCTATCAAATCGACCCCCGATTCACTTTGACGGTCTCCCATGCGGGTGTGGAACTTCTCTGGTATGTTGTATAATATGACCGAGGTGGCCCTACCCCTTACTATAGTTAAATAGTGCCATCCAGTGTACAAGGGCGGACGCTTTCATCACCGTCTCCCACTCGGTGTGTGCACATTCTCGGATCATTTTGTATAGTATGCTATTAAATCGACCCTCGATTGACTCTGACGGTCTCCCATTCGGGTGTGCAAGTTTCTGTAGTATGCTATTAAATCGACCCCCGATTGACTTTGACTGGCTCCCATTCGGGTGTGCAAGTTTCTGTAGTATGCTGTAGATGGCCCCGATTGACTTTGACGGTCTCCCATTCGGGTGTGCAAGTTTCTGTAGTATGCTATTAAATCGACCCCCGATTGACTTTGACTGTCTCCCATTCGGGTGTGCAAGTTTCTGTAGTATGCTATCAAATCGACCCCGATTGACTTTGACGGTCTCCCATTCGGGTGTGCAAGTTTCTGTAGTATGCTATTAAATCGACCCCCGATTGACTTTGACGGTCTCCCATTCGGGTGTGCAAGTTTCTGTAGTATGCTATCAAATCGACCCCGATTGACAGCTGGTCTCCCATTGGTGTGCAAGTTTCTAGTATGCTATTAAATCGACCCGATTGGCTTTGGTCTCCCATTCGGGTGTGCATTTCAAATAAAATCTGACCCCGATTGACTTTGACTGTCTCCCATTCGAGTGTGCAAGTTTCTGTAGTATGCTATCAAATCGACCCTCGATTGACTTTGAAGGTCTCCCATTCGGGTGTGCAAGTTTGTGTAGTATGCTATCAAATCGACCCCCGATTGACTTTGAAGGTCTCCCATTCGAGTGTGCAAGTTTCTGTAGTATGCTATTAAATCGACCCCCGATTGACTTTGACGGTCTCCCATTCGGGTGTGCAAGTTTCTGTAGTATGCTATTAAATCGAACCCCGATTGACTTTGACGGTCTCCCATTGGTGTGCAAGTTCTGCCTTGCTGTAAATCGACCCCGATTTGACTTTGACGGTCTCCCATTAGGATGTGCGGACTTCTGTAGTATGCTATTAAATCGACCCCCGATTGACTTTTACGGTCTCCCATTCGGGTGTGCAAGTTTCTGTAGTATGCTATTAAATCGACCCCCGATTGACTTTGACTGTCTCCCATTCGGGTGTGTAAGTTTCTGTAGTATGCTATTAAATCGACCCCCGATTGACTTTCACTGTCTCCCATTCGGGTGTGCAAGTTTCTGTAGTATGCTATCAAATCGACCCCCGATTGACTTTGACGGTCTCCCATTCGGGTGTGCAAGTTTCTGTAGTATGCTATTAAATCGACCCCCGATTGACTTTGACGGTCTCCCATTCGGGTGTGCAAGTTTCTGTGGTATGCTATCAAATCGATCCCCGATTGACTTTGACGGTCTCCCATTCGGGTGTGCAAGTTTCTGTAGTATGCTATCAAATCGGCCCCCGATTGACTTTGACGGTGTCCCATTCGGGTGTGCAAGTTTCTGTAGTATGCTATTAAATCGACCCCCGATTGACTTTGACGGTCTCCCATTCGGGTGTGCAAGTTTCTGTGGTATGCTATCAAATCGATCCCCGATTGACTTTGACGGTCTCCCATTCGGGTGTGCAAGTTTCTGTAGTATGCTATTAAATCGACCCCGATTGACTTTGACGGTCTCCCATTTCGGGTGTGCAGTTTCTGTAGTATGCTATCAAATCGACCCCGATTGACGGCTTTGACGGTCTCCGGTGTGCAAGTTTCTGTAGTATGCTATCAAATCGACCCCGATTGACTTTGACGGTCTCCCATTCGGGTGTGCAAGTTTCTGTAGTATGCTATTAAATCGACCCCCGATTGACTTTGACGGTCTCCCATTCGGGTGTGCAAGTTCTCTTGGTGCATTTGAAGTATGAGTTGAGTTTAATGAAGTTGATTTCGTCATAGGCACGGTGCTGTGCTGTGCTGTGCCATCGACAACACCAATAAGGAAGGGGCATCTATTTTTACTTGGGCTAGCATACCTAAGTTAAAGCAAACTCCCCTTGCCAATACAAGAAGGAAGAGGATTTCTTATAGTCTAATAAACAATTCATCATGACCAAATACAGTATCTAACACAGGGGGTCCGGGG
>NW_024713096.1:0-6167 GCF_018991925.1 Homarus americanus
ACAGGTCACGGACAATTCGCTTTGTTTAGTAGATTTAAGTGTTCTTGTGCTGAATTCGGGATTTTTTCTCAAAGGCGCCACTGCCATTACCATCTATTAATCTTTCATAAACCCCATTAAGTGAGAAAATAAGTCCAGTAAATTGATTTGCATATATATATATATATATATATATATATATATATATATATATATATATATATATATATATATATATATATATATATATATATATATATATATATATATATATATAGAAATTCAGTGTAATTTACAAATGCTTCATTAGGCGATACTGAGTTTTCAAGGTCGATTGAGGGAGATCGCTCCTGCACGTGCCGAGAGCTTTAGACAGGCCTATACGATGTGAATGTACTGTAGGTTTGTCAATTAATAATGATTAAGAATATGGGATTGAGATGGTATTGAATTTGAAGTGGTAGATTGTTTATCAGTCTGAATACTGTTGGAAGGTCCCAAAGAAGGTTATTAGTTATGAGCGGAAAATATGTCCGTGACCCTGGCTAACCTTGAGGACACAGGCTGGCTGTGGTTCTCGATCCGCATGGCGTCAGAACCGAAGGACGTCCCTGCGCGTCCGTACGAAATAGATCCATATGAATTGCAGTCTGTGTGTTGCTTCTTGCAGTATAACAAGTAAGTCTCATTCGATCTCAGATAGAGGTTTAGATAGGGCAGTGATAAAGTTATTAAGAGCCTAACAGTGAGTTAATTTCAGGGTTCCGTCAGAACCCACTTGACTGGGAGAGATTGACTGCGAATTTGAGCTACCATTGATGATTGAGGATTGGCGGAATTATAAGCTGTTGGAGCAGTCAATTGCAGGCTTGCTTGTCACTGGTTGGCGGATAGCGAAGAGATCTCTGGGTAAATAATTTGGTCTAAACGACACAGGACCAGCATCAGCATTGAATGATCAGGTGCTTTTGCGTGGGTACTGTGCGTGATATAAAAATCATGATATTACCACCTACTGGCCGCAATGCCTGGCGTTCTCTCTTCTTCCCGCCCATGGACGCACTGAAATTACACTGAGGTTATCTGAGTAAAATTAATGGTCTTTTTGAGACCAGGGTCTGAGGGATGCATAAACATTTATATCTCCGTTATTACGAATTGTATGTTGAGTTGGGTGGAGCATGGTTCCCCCATGAGTATTAGTGGACCCAGTAATATCTCAATAATGTTGACAATATTTTTGTGTGTTGTTGGTACCATTTTTTCAGTCACTACAATGTTATCACAGTGTGTAGTAATAGTTAAATGGTTTGATAGTATTGTTTTTGAATGTGTGTGTGTGTCACTAAGTGGAACCAGAAGTGATACTGTGAATTAGTTTCTTTAGTAAAAGCCACAATTTTTCTATATAATTCTGAAGTCTGGTATAGCCGTTGTTCACAGGTAGTGTTTAAAATTGGGTTAGGAAGTGTGTGTGCATCATCTGTTGGGGTGATAATTTTGTTGAAGTGCATAAGGCCTATTCATTGGGGTTATTAATTTCTATTTTTTCTCAGTGGTTGATATTATTTTGTTGAAAGCCCTTAAGGCCTGTTTGTGTGCAAGCAACATTTATTAATACTTTAAATTTATTATTGTCTAATGAGGCATTGTCTGAGTTTGTAATAATTTCAATATCATGTATAACTTTTATTCCCCAGAGTAGTGTTTTAAGTTCAGGTTACGAGGTGAGCATATTGGTTGTATTTGATTGTGTCTGTAGTGTTGGAGGGAATATAAGTGTCTAAATTTTCAGTGTCTCAGCTATCCTTCCCAATCAAGGCATTCATTTTGTTTTCTTGGTTGAGGGATTTTCTCAAAGGCGCTTCCTGCAATTTCCACCTAATAGCTTTAATAAACCAGTCAAGTGAGAAATTAAAGTCCAGTAATATTCCAGGATTTACATATATATATATATATATATATATATATATATATATATATATATATATATATATATATATCCTAATGCTCTATTTTATATTTTAGAGTATTACTTGCTTGCCTTGCTTTTGTTTTAAATTTGGTTAAGACCTACAAATATAGTCGACTTCTCTAAGTTGATGTTGTTAAGGCTTTGTACATTGACAACATTTGTTCTTCCAATATTAAGTCACTTGCTGGTGTTCAATTTCATTTGCCATTTCTGACCACTCCTGCAGTTTATTTAAATCCTCCTGTAGTGCATTTGCATCTTGCCCTGAATTAATCTGCCGCCCTATTTTGGTGTCATCCACAAACTTCCTTATGTAACTGCTGATCCCAGTATCTAGAACGTTTATGATTAAAGTGGGCCCATTACTGACCCTGGGGAAAACTGCTTACACAGCCCTCAGATTTAACACCATCTACGCTGACCCTCTGTGTGAGCCAAGATTTTATCCAATTTAAACTTTTCCCCATGATACCATGAGCCTTAATCTCTTTCCTCAAAAGCCTTGATGCGGTACTCTTTTCAAACGTTTGCTAAAGTCTATAAATAACATCGTAATTTCGTCATTATCTACTTTCACCTCGAAGACGTACCAGATTTGTTAGACAAGATTTCCTTGTAAAACCCATGTTGAGAGTCGTAGATTTGTTTGTTTTTCTAAATGCTATTAGATGTTATTTGCAATACTCTATTTCAAGAAATTTCCCCACTATGGACGTCAAACTAATCGGCCGGTGGATTTGATGCTGATTCTTGTCTCCTTTTTTAATATGGTAGTACATTTGCCTGTTTCCACAAGTTCGGCACAACTCCCGTGTCTAATGATTTTGTAAATAAATTTATGAGGGGTCCACTAATCTGTTCTTTGCACTCTCTTCAAAACTCGAGGGAAAATTTATCCAGCCCTGGGGATTTTGTCTTATTTAATTTTATTATTTATCTTCTTAAGAACATTCTTTTCTTTTTTTATAGAGATATTCTTTAATTTCTCTTCTTCGTCATTGCTCCTAAATATCGTTCCATCTGAAATTTCCTCGTGAATTTCTTCTGTGAAAACTGATAAGAAGTAGCTGTTTAATGGGCTTGGTTTTATTTTCAGTATCATCGATCACTTCTCTCTGACTTTAAAGGTCCCACTTTGTCCTTGCAATCTTTGTCCTATATACTCAAAATCCCTGGGATTTGCCTTTGATCTTCTTGTTATCTTGAATTCGTAGTCCTCTTTCCCTTCTTACATTTTTCTTAACATACCTTAGATAGCTCATTATGCTCTATTTCTTGAGCTGCCTCCTCCCTTTAATTTCATATAAATTCCTTTTTATTCCTATGTCGTTTAAGTTTTTTTGGTCATCCACCTTGGCCTATTTTTATTTGACCTAATTTTTCTTGTATGGTATATTTGTTCTAATGCTATTAGCATGTACTAGTGAATATATTATGTCGTGATCAATTGTTTTGTTACTTCCAGACCTCACCTGTCTTTACCTGGGGACTGACCCAATTGTTCCCAGGTGCTTAACCTACCCAGATTTTTTTTTTTTTTTTTATGGGGATTAGCTACCCGGCACAGGTCACTCACACACATCAGGGCCTGGGGGCGAAATATACACACACACACACACACACACACACACACACACACAAAATACACACACACACACACACACACACACACACACACACACACACACACACACACACACACACAACCATAAATTAATACCCAAAAAAAAGCAAGAGTGACAAAAGATATACATTATGTACATGTATGTTGTGTTGTCAGAGTAAGAGAAACAATTGGGACACTGCAATTGTTTGTAAATAAGGGAGAACGTCAGATGAGCAACCTGGCACTTGGTCACAATTTTCGTGATGCCATATGGCAGCACATTATGCTTCCAATATCTTCCCAGGCGGTATTACCTCCCTGATTGGTAGCTGCTTACAAACTACTACCTTCTTAACCCCCCATAAACCGCCGATCGAAAGTTTGGGACTCTGACCACATTGTCATTGTTTTTCGTTTCCCAATTTAGGGTGAACCTGAATTCTCTGTGATCACTATTCTCTAGTTGTTCCCCTATTGTGATATCTCTGATAATATTTTCTTTATTTGTTAATACTAGGTCTAATATATTGTCATCTCTAGTAGGTTCTGTAATTAGTTGTTTTAAAAAATTGTCCTGTACTGTGTCAAGGAAGTCTTCAGATTCATAGTAACCTACAATGTTGTTCCAGTCAACATTGCTGAAGTTGAAATCCACCATAATGCTAAGGTTGTTGTATTTTGCTGCCCTACACTTTTCCTGTTATATGGGCTGAACTGCTTCTTTCCCAAGACTTGGGGGCCTGTAAATCACTCCCATAATTAGTTTTTCTCCCCCTTCTGCAATTTCTACCCATACAGACTCGGTTTCTATTTCACCCTTTATTGAATTATTAATACACCATTTTAATGTATCCCTGACGAAGGGTGTGACCCCTCCCCCCTTCCTACCTTCCTTGTCCTTGTGAAAAAAGGTTGTACCCTTCTATGTGGTACTCTGATAAAAAGTTCTTGCTCGCCAGATTCATCCAAGCCTCGGTGATTGCTTTGACGTCTACATTCTCGGTACATACAACCGCTCTCAGGAAGTCTATTTTATTTCTAAAGCTCCTAATTTTTATATAGTATACATTTAAACCTACCCTTCCCTGGTCCTGTTTTACCCCTTGTCCTGAGTAACCAATTTAACTCCCACTTACCCCGACCTCTCTCTACTGGCAACCCCCCATTTGGAGTGATAATTTCAAGCTCCAGGGATGCAGACAACGTCTTTGCCCCCGCGCGAGGCAAGTGTACACCGTCAAGACTGTACAGGTAGTCGTTGCCATAAATTGGTTGGCAGTTATCAATGAACGCGCAACCATTGCTTGCATAATGTTTTTCCAGTCGGCAATTTATAGCAATTGCCTTGGACAGCCATTCAACACCAACTCCTCTTCCAGGCAAGACTCCACATACTATTGGGATCCCTCCCCTATCTCTCACCTTTCCTAGCGCCTCCCTATACCTCTTGAAAAGTTCCTCACTCCTAACCTTTCCTATGTCGTTACCTCCTACACTAAGACACAGTACTGGCTTGGTACCCTGATAAAACCCTATCTATCCTCTCAGCTACATGCCCTATCCCAGCCCCAGGAAAACACACCCTTGTCCTACATTTCCTATCTCTTGCACAAAAAGTCCTATCTAAGAACCTCACTTGGCTGTCCCCAACTACCACGACCTTACCACTGGGCAGGGTTTGAACAACTGCCCTTTTTTCTCCTGGCACCAAACCGTCCTGCCTCCTCTCTTCCTCGCCAGCTTCCTCCAACACTTAGTAGGGGTTACTGCACTCCACACCTTGGTCAGCTTTCCTGAGTTTGACCCTAGTCCCCATGGAAACAACCACTCTCCACGCCTGCTCCTCCTTCGCAGGTGTTCTGCTAGGCAGGACCCCTACCTGAAGGAGTTCAGTCCTGAGGGCTTCATTCTCCCCCTTTAGAACGTCTATCTCTCTCCTCAACTACTCCAGCAGACTTAACAGAGTGGCTAGGGCGTCGTCTTTCCTCACACACCGCCCCTCTTCCCCCATAACACAACGATCCACGGCGGCCATTTCCTATAGTCACTAACACGACCATTTAGGGGCACGTCCTTCTCCAAGCTATGTCAGATTGTGTATGAGCTAGGTCAGGTTGTGTGGTCCCTGGGTCTTGCCTCCCTGGGTCACCGACTCCCTGCCCTTGTCACACCTCACCTATCGTAACTTGACCTGACCTCACCGCATTACTACAGGACCCATTGTCATGGGCTCTATCTCTTTACGGGCGCGAAAATACAAGCGAGGCCCTATTTGATGAAAATTATGGTACAGTTGCCAGCAAAAGTCCCACAGCCTCGTGGTTCCAGCTGGTCACTTTGTTGCCAACTCCCCTGCTTGGTGCTTGATGCACTGCACACAAAGGATTTGTATGGGTCTGACCACACCATATGGCATGGGAAGTACTCACGACTGCCGCCCCACTTATGTTCCTCTATTTGTTAAATCAGTAATTTTAGATCTAAAATTACAGAACATCATACACACACACACACACACACACACACTACTGCTACTTTGGTGTCACTCGGAATCGAGTATGACGATCATTCAGCTATGGTAAAATGATATGAGTTTATAGGGATGCC
>NW_024713097.1:0-15500 GCF_018991925.1 Homarus americanus
ATGCTGGACTCACGCCCCTCCTCCTCCTGTGTGGTCTTGTTCACCCTGATGCTGGACCTACACCTCCCTCCCTCTGTGGTCTTGTTCACCCTGGATACAACCTCCACCCTCCCTCCTGTGTGGTCTTGTTCTCCTGATGCTGACCTACACCCTCCCTCCTCCTGTGTGGTCTTGTTCTCCTCCTGCTGACCCATGCCCTCCCCCTCCTGTGTGTCTTGTTCTCCTGGATGCTGACCTACACCCTCCCTCCTGTGTGGTCTTGTTCTCTCGATGCTGGACCCACGCCCTCCTCCCGTGGTCTTGTTCTCCTGATGCTGACCCACACCTCCCCCCTCCCCTGTGTGGTCTTGTTCACACTGATGCTGACCTACACCCTCCCTCTCCTGTGTGGTCTTGTTCACCCTGATGCTGAACTACACCCTCCCTCCTGTGTCGTCTTGTTCACCCTGATGCTGGACCTACACCCTCCCTCCTGTGTCGTCTTGTTCACCCTGATGCTGGACCTACACCCTCCCTCCTGTGTGGTCTTGTTCACCCTGATGCTGGACCTACACCCTCCCTCCTGTGTCGTCTTTGTTCACTCCTGATGCTGACCTACACCTCCTCCTGTGTCGTCTTGTTCACCCTGATGCTGGACCCACCCTCCCTCTCTGTGTGTCTTGTCTACCCTGATGCTGGACCTACACCCTCCCTTCTGTGTGGTCTTGTTCACCCTGATATTGGACCTACACCCTCTCTTCTGTGTGGTCTTGTTCATCCTGATATTGGACCTACACCCTCCCCCCTGTGTGGTCTTATTCAACCTGATACTGGACCTACACACGCCCTCCTGTGTTGTCTTGTTCACCCTGATGCTGGACCTACAACCTCCCTCTTGTGTGGTCTAGTTCACCCTGATGCTGGACCTACACCCTCCCTCCTGTGTGGTCAAGTTCAGCCTGATGCTGAACCTAAACCCTCCCTCTTGTGTGATCTTTTTCACCCCGAAACTGGATCTACACCCTGCCTCCCTCCTGTGTGGCTTTGTTCACCCTGATGCTGGACCTACACCCTCCTGTGTGGTCTTGTTCACCCTGATGCTAGACCGACACTCTCCTGTGTGGTCTTGTTCACCCTGATGCTGGACCTACACCCTCCCTTTTGTATGGTCTACTTCAGCCTGATGCTGAACTTACACCCTCCCTCCTGCGTGATCTTTTTCACCCTGAAACTGGATCTACACCCTGCCTCCCTCCTGTGTGGTCTTGTTCACCCTGATGCTGGACCTACACCCTCCTGTGTGGTCTTGTTCACCCTGATGCTGGACCTACACCCTCCCTTCTGTGTGGTCTTGTTCACCCTCATATTGGACCTACACCCTCCCTCCTGTGAGGTCATGTTCACCCTGATGCTTGACTTACACCCTCCCTCCTGTGTCATCTTGTTCACCCTGAAACTGGGCCTACACCTCCTCCTGTGTGGTCTTGTTCACCCCTGATGCTGAACCCACACCTCCCTCCTGTGTGGTCTTGTCTACCCTGATGCTGAACCTGTCTCCTCCCTCCTGTGTGGTCTGCCCACCCTGGATGCTGACCCACACTCCCTCCCTCTCTCTCCTGTGTGTGGTCTTGTTCTCCTCCTGCTGGGACCTGCATACACCCTCCCCCTCCTGTGTCGTCTTGTTCACCCTGATGCTGACTCCACACCCTCCTCTCCTGCAGGTGGTCTTGTTCACCCCATGCTGGACCTACACCATCCCTCCTGTGTGGTCTTGTTCTCCCTCCTGCTGGACCTACACCCTCCCTCCTGTGTGGTCTTGTTCACCCTGATGCTGGACCTACACCCTCCCTTTTGTGTCTTGTTCACCCTGATGCTGGAACTACAACCTCCCTCCTGTGTGGTCTTGTTCTCCCTGATGCTGAACCTACACTCTCCCTTTTGTGTCGTCTTGTTCTCCCTGATGCTGGAACTACAACCTCCCTCCTGTGTGGTCTTGTTCACCCCGATGCTGGACCTACACCCTCTCTCCTGTGTGGTCTTGTTCACCCTGATGCTGGACCTACACCCTCCCTCCTGTGTGGTCTTGTTCACGCTGATGCTGGACCTACACCCTCCCTCCTGTGTGGTCTTGTTCTCCCTCATGCTGGACCTACACCCTCCCTCCTGTGTCGTCTTGTTCACCCTGATGCTGGACCTACACCCTCCCTCCTGTGTCGTCTTGTTCACCCTGATGCTGGACCTACGCCCTCCCTCCTGTGTCGTCTTGTTCACCCTGATGCTGGACCTACACTCTCCCTCCTGTGTCGTCTTGTTCACCCTGATGCTGGACCTACACCCTCCCTCCTGTGTCGTCTTGTTCACCCTGATGCTGACCCACACCCTCCTTCCTGTGTGTCTTGTCTACCCTGATGCTGGACCCCACACCTCCCTCCCTGTGTCGTCTTGTTCACCCCTGATGCTGACCTACGCCCCTCCCTCCTGTGTCAGTCTTGTTCACCCTGATGCTGGACCTACACCCTCCCTCCTGTGTCGTCTTGTTCACCCTGATGCTGGACCTACACCCTCCCTCATGTGTTGTCTAGTTCACCCTGATGCTGGACCTACACCCTCTCTTCTATGTCGTCTTGTTCACGCTGATGCTGGACCTACACCTTCCCTCCTGTGTGGTCTTTTTCACTTTGATGCTGGACCTACACCCTCCCTCATGTGTGTTCTTGTTCACCCTGATGCTGGACTTACACCCTCCCCTCTTTGAGGTGTTGTTCACCCTGATGCTGGACCTACACCCTCCCTCCCTCGTTTTTGATCTAGTTCACCCTGATGCTGGACCTACACCCTCCCTCCTGTGTGGTCTCCTTCTCCCTGATGTTGGGCCTACACCCTCCCTCCCAAATGTTCCCACCACCCTGATGTTGGAACCACACCTCCCTCCTGTGTGGTCTTGTTCACCCTGATGCTGGACCCACGCCCTCCCTCCTGTGTGGTCTCCCACCCACTCCTGGGATGCTGACCCAAACCCTCCCTCCTGTGTCGTCTTGTTCACCCTGATGCTGACCTACACCCTCCTCCTGTGTGTCGTCTTGTTTTACCCTGGATGCTGGACTCCACACCTCCTTCCTGTGTGGTCTTGTCTACCCTGATGCTGACCTACACTCCCTCCCTCCTGTGTCGTCTTGTTCACCTCCTGATGCTGACCTTACACCCCTCCCTCCTGTGTGGTCTTGTCTACCCTGATGCTGACTCACACTCCTCCCTCTCCTGTGTCGTCTTGTTCAGCCTGATGCTGGACCTACACCTCCCTCCTCCTGTGTCGTCTTTATTCACTCCTGATGCTGACCCACGCCCTCCCCTCCTGTGTCGTCTTTGTTCACCCCTGATGCTGGACTCCACACCCTCCCTCCTGTGTGGTCTTGTTCACCCTGATGCTGAACCTACACCCTCCCTCCTGTGTGGTCTTGTTCACCTTGATGCTGGACCTACACCCTCCCTCCTGTGTGGTCTTGTTCACCCTGATGCTGGACCTACACTCTACCTCCTGTGTGGTCTTGTTCACCCTGATACTGAACCTACACCCTCCCTCCTGTGTGGTCTTGTTAACCCTTGTGCTGGACCTACACCCTCCCTCCCCTGTGGTCTAGTTTACCCTGATGCTGACCCACACCTCCCCTCCTGTGTCGTCTTGTTCTCCTCCTGTTGGACCCACACCTCCCCTCCTGTGTGGTCTGTCTGACCCCTGATGCTGACTCCACCTCTCCTGTGTGTGGTCTTGTTCACCCTGGATGCTGGACCTACGCCCTCCCTTTGTGTGGTCTTGTTCACCCTGATGCTGACCTACACCTCCCTCCTGTGTGGTCTTTGTTCACCCTGATGCTGAACTACAACCTCCCTCCTGTGTGGTCTTGTTCACCCCTGATGCTGACTCCACACCCTCCCCTCCTGTGTGGTCTTGTTCAATTCTGATGCTGGACCCTACACACTTCCTCCCTGTGTCTTGTCTACTCCTGGGATGCTGAACTACAACCTCCCTCCTGTGTGGTCTTGTTCTCCCTGATTCAAACCTCCCCCTCCCATCCTGTCTGGTTCACTCCTGAGACTCCATCTCGTCTTCCTGTCCTGATGCTGGACTCACCTCCCTCCCATGTGGTCTTGTTCACCCTGGATGCTGGACTCCACCCCTCCCCTCCTGTGTCGTCTTGTTCTCCCTGATGCTGACCCACACCCTCCCTCCTGTGTGTTGTCTTGTCTCCTGATGTTGACCCACACCTCCCTCCGTTGGTTCCTTGTTCACTCCTGATGCTGGACCCACACCCCCTCTCCCTGTCAGTCTCCTGATGCTGGACCCCACACCCTCCCTCCCAGGCTGTCTTGTCTCACCCTGATGCTGGACCCACACCTCCTCCTCCTGTCGGTCTTGTTCACCTGGTGCTGGACTCCACACCTCTCCCTCTCTCCTGGTCTTGTCACCTCCTCCCATCACCCGAGTCTACCCTGATGCTGGACCCACACCTCCCTCCCGTGGTCTTGTTCACCTCCTGATGTCCACACCCTCCCTCCTGTGTGGTCTTGTTCACTCCTGAGTCACACCTCCTGTGCAGTCCTGTTCCTCCTGATGCTGGGACCTCACACCCTCCCTCCTGTGTCTTGGCCTCTCCCTCCTGCTGGACCTCCACACCCTCCCTCCTGTGGTCTTGTTCTACTCCTGATGCTGGACTCCACCCCTCCGGTGTCCATCTGATACACCCTCCTCCTGTGGTCTTGTTCACCCTGGATGCTGTCCACATCCTCCCTCCCCTGTGGTCTTGTTCACCCTGACTCCACACCCTCCCTCCTGTGTCTTGTTCACCCTGATGCTGACCTACACCTCCCTCCTGTCTTGTTCACCCTGATGCTGGAAATCCTGTGTTATTGTCCTCTCCTGCTGGACTCCACCTCCCTCCTGTGTGGTCTTGTTCACCCTGATGCTGACCCACACCCCCCTCCTGTGTCTTGTCAATCCTGATGCTGGACTGACTACACCTCCTCCTCCACAGCTCCTGCTCTTCTCCACTCCTGTGTCTTGTTCACCCTGGATGCTGGACCTCTGTGTCTTGTTCTCACCTGATGTCTGGACCCAACCTCCCTCCCGTGTCGTCTTGTTCACCCCTGATGCTGGACCCACAACCTCCCCCTCCTGTGTCCCACGTGTCTTGTTCACTCCCTGATGCTGGACTCACACCTCCCTTGTGGTTCACTGGACCACCCTCTGACTCACCTGATGCTGGACTCCACACCTCCCTCCTGGGTCCTATCCACCCTGACCCTGGACTTGTCCTCCTGTGGTCTTGTTCCTGATGCTGAACCTCTCCCTCCTGTGTGGGTTCCTTGTTCCACACCTCCCTCCATGTCTTTGTTCACCCTGATGCTGGACCTGCGATCCTCCCTGGTTTTGTTCTCCTGATGCTGCACCTCCTCCTGTCCGCTCCCACTGGACCCACACCTCCTCTCCTGTGTCGTCTTTGTCTGGACCCACGCCTCCCTCCTTGTCAATGTTCTGACTGATGCTGACCCACACCCTCCCATGGCCCACCTGATGCTGACCTACACCTCCTGTGTGGTCTTGTCTACCTTGATGTTGACTCACCTTCCCTCCTGGTCTTGTTCTCCCCAATGCTGGACCCACACCCCCCTCCTGGGTCTTGTTCATCACTGATGCTGACCCACACCTCCCCCTCCCTGCCTGTGCTGTCTTGTCTATTGATCTACACCCCTGATGCCCCTGTGATCCACACCTCCTCCTGTGTTGTTTCTCTCATCTTACTCCTCCTCCTTCCTGTGTCGGTCTTGTCCACCCTGGACCTCCCACCACCTCCCTGCCGTCTTGTCTCAACCCTGATGCTGGACCCACACCCTCCCTCCCATGTCTGTCTTGTTCCCCTGATGCTGACCTCCACACCCCGGGTCTTGTTCCTGATGTCAATCCTCCTGTGTGGTCTTGTTCACTGATGCTGGACTCCATCCCTCCCTGTGGCTTCTTGTTCCTCCTGATGCTGGCTCCACCCTCCTCCTGTGTGGTCTTGTTCTCCTGATGCTGGACTCACCTCCTTCCTGTGTGGTCTTGATCACCCTGGATGCTGACTCCACCCCTCCTGTGTCGTCTTGTCTACTCCCTGATGCTGGACCCACACCTCCCTCTCTGTCACCCCTCTCCTGGACACCCACCTCCCTCTCCTGTGTCGTCTTGTTCACCCTGGATGCTGGACTCCACCCCCCCACCCTCCTGTGGATCCATCTCCCTCCTGTTCTGATGCTGGACCACACCTCTGTGAATTGTCTCTCTCCCAGCTGGACCCACACCTCCTCCTTGTTGCTGAAACCCCATGCTACTCTCCCTCCTGTGTGGTCTTGTTCTCCTGATGCTGACTCCACCTCCTCCTGTGTCGTCTTGTTCCACCCTGATGCTGGACCCACGCCCTCCCAAATGTGTGTCTCACCCCAGATGTTGACCCACACCTCCCTCCTGTCTTGTTCAATCCTGATGCTGACCCACACCCTCCTCCTGCTGTCCTGTCTTCCACCCCTGATGCTGGACCCCACACCCTCCTCCTCCTGTGCTGTCTTTGTTCACCCTGATGCTGAATCTGCACCCTCCCCTCCTGTGGCTTCTCAGTTCACCCTGATGCTGACCTCACACCTCCTCTCCTGTGTCGCCTTGTTCACTCCCATGACCCCCCCCCACCCTGGACCACACCTCCCTCCCCCTATGTTGGACTGCACCTCCTTCCTGTGTGCTCTAGTTCACCCTGATGCTGACCTCCACCCCTCCCCCTCCTGTGTGGTCTTGTTCACCCCTGATGCTGACCTACACCCTCCCTCCTGTGTGGTCTTGTTCTCCTCCTGAACTCCACACCTCTCCCCCCTCCTGTGTGGTCTTTGTTCACCTGGATGCTGGACTCCACACCCTCCCCTCTCCTGTAGGTAAGTGCCCTGTTCTCCCACAGGACCCACACCCTCCCTTCCGAGTGGTCTTGTTCTCCTGATGCTGACCTACACCTTCCCTCCTCCTGTAGCCCCTTCCACCCCTGATGCTGACCCACACCTCCTCCCCTGTGGTCTTGTTCACCCTGATGCTGGACCCATACCTCCCTCCTGTGTGGTCCTTGTTCACCTGATGCTGAACCTACACCCTCCCTCCTGTGGTTCTTGTTCCCCTGATGGACCTACACCTCCCCTCCTGTGGTCTGATCACCCTGATGCTGGACCCACGCCCTCCTCTCCTGGGTCTTGTCCTGATGCTGGACCCACACCTCCTCCTCCTGAGCTCACGACTGACTCTGTCAGCCCCTCCCAGGTGTCTTGTGTTCACCCCTGATGCTGGACCTACACCCTCCCTCCTGTGTCGGTCTTGTTCCCTGATGCTGGACCCACACCCTCCCCCTCCCAGTGGTCTTGTTCACCCTGATGCTGACCCACACCCTCCCTCCTGTGGTCTTGTTCACCCTGATGCTGAACTCCACACCTCCCTCCTGTGTGGTCTAGTTCACCCGATGCTGCGACCCCACGCACCTCCCTCCTGTGTCTATAGTTCACCCTGATGCTGACCACACCTTCCCTCCTGTGGTCTTGTCTACCCTGATGCTGACTCACACCTCCCTCCTGTGTGTGGTCTTGTCTACCCTGATGCTGGACCCACACCCTCCCCTCCTGTGTGGTCTTGTTCACCCCTGATGCTGGACCCACATCCTCCCTCCTGTGTCGTCTTGTTCCCCTGATGCTGGACTCCACACCCTCCTCCTGCTGTGTGGTCTTGTCTTCACCCTGATGCTGACCCACACACCTCCCTTTCCTTGTGCTTGTTCTACCCCTCGATGCTGACCCCACACCTCCCTCTCCTCCTGTGTGGTCTTTGTTCACCCTGATGCTGCACTTCCCACACCCTCCTCTCCTCCTGTGGTCTTTGTTCACCCTGATGCTGACCCCACACCTCCTCTCCTGTGTGGTCCTTGTTCACCCCAGATGCTGGACCTACACCTCCCCCCTCCTTTGTGTGGTCTTGTTCTCCCTGATGCTGACCCCAAACCTCCTCCTGTGGTCTTGTTTCCCTGATGCTGGACCCCACGCCTCCCTCCTCCTGTGTCTTTGTCTCCTGATGACCTCTCCCAGTGGTCTGTTCACCCTGATGCTGGACTCCACACCCTCCTCCCTGTGTCTTGTTTCACCCCTGATGCTGGACTCCACACCCTCCTCCCCAGTGGTTCTCTGATGCCTGGACCTACACCTCCCTCCTGTGGGTCTTGTCACCCAGATGCTGGACCTACCACCCCCCACACCCACACCTCCTCCTGTGTCTTGCCACCCGATGCTGACCCACACCTCCCTCCTGTGTCGCCTTGTCTCCCTGATGCTGGACCCACCCCTCCCTCCTGTGTGGTCTTCAAGTTCACCTGATGCTGGACCCAACACCTCCTCCCCAGTGAAGTCTGTTCCACCCTGATGCTCGACCCACACCTCCCCTCCTGTGTGGTCTTGTTCCCCCTGATGCTGGACCTAAACCCTCCCTCCAAAGTGGTCTTTGTTCTCCCTGATGCTGGACCACACCTCCCTCCCAAGGGTCTTGTTCACCCTGATGCTGGACCCACACCCCCTCCCCTCCCCTGTGGTCTTGTTCACCCACCACCCAACCCCCCCCCCTGATGCTGGACCTGCCCCTCCATCCTGTGCGCTGTCTTGTTCTCCCTCAGATGCTGACCCACACCTCCCTCCTCCCAGTGTGGTCTGTTCTCCTGATGCTGACCCACACCCCCTCCCTCCTGTTTATCTTGTTCACCCTAGATGCTGACCCACGCCCTCCCTCCCGTGTGGTCTTGTTCACCCTGACCTGGACCTCCACACCTCCTCCCCCCCCTGCGTGGCCTTTCTTCACCTCTGGATGCCGAACCCACACCTCCCTCCTGTGGTCTTGTTCCCTGATGCTGGACCCACACCCCCCCCACCCCCCCAACCCCCAGCCCTCCTCTCCTGTGTATTGTCTATTCACCCTGATGCTGGACCTCCACACCCTCCCCCTCCTGTGGTCTTGTTCTCCCCTGATGCTGACCACACCTCCCTCCTGTGGCCCACTCTCACCCTGATGCTGACCCACCCCTCCCTCCCAGGGCTCCTGTTCACCTGATGCTGGACCCACACCCTCCCTCCCCCAGCTGTCTTGTTCACCCCGCATACACCCACTCCCTCCCTCCTTATGTAATCTTTGTTCACCCTGATGCTGAACCCACACCTCCCTCCTGTGGTCTTGTTCACCCTGATGCCAGACCCACGACCCTCCCTCCTCCCAGGGTCTTGTTCAACCTGATGCTGGACTCACACCTCCCTCCTGTGTGGTCTTGTTCACCCTGATGCTGGACCCACGCCCCTCCCCTCTCTCCCAGGTGGTCTTTGTTCACCCTGATGCTGGACCCACACCTCCCTCCTGTGTGGTCTTGTTCACCCCTGATGCGACCCACGCCCTCCCTCCCTGCTGGGACTCTACACCCTCCTCTCCTGTATGTCTTGTCTACCCTGAGGCTGGACTCCACACCTCCCTCTCCTGTGTGGTCTTGTTCACCCTGGGATGCTGACCTACACCTCCCTCCTGTGTCTTGCTCCACTCCTGATGCTGGACTCCACACTCCTCCCTCCTGTGTGTGTCTTTGTCTTCACCTCTGATGCCGGACCTACACCCTCCTCCTGTGTGTCTTGCTCCTCCCCTGATGCTGACCCACACCCTCCCCCTCCTGTGTCTTGGTCTGACTTGATGCTGACCCACACCCTCCCTCCTGTGTCTTGTTCTCCTGATGCTGGACCTACACCTCCTCCCAGTCATGTTCTCCTGATGTTGACTCCACACCTCCCCTCCTGTAGGTTTTTGTCTCATCTCTGGATGCTGGACCTGCTGCCCTCCCTCCTGTGTCTTGTTCTCCTGGATGCTGGACCCCCACCCTCCTCCTGTGTGGTCTTGTTCTCCTGATGCTGACCCACACCTTCCTCCTGTGTAAGTCTTAGTTCACCCTGATGCCACTCCACACCCCTCCCCTCCTGTGTCTTTGCTCCCTCCTGATGCTGGACCTGCACTCCTCCCTCCTGTGTGGTCTTTGTTCACCCTGATGCTGGACCCACACCCTCCTCTGTGTCTTTGTTTTCCCTGACGCTGACCCACACCTCCTCTGTGTCTTTCTCCCTGATGCTGACCCACACCTCCCTCCTGTGTCTTTGTTCTCCTGATGCTGCCCACACCTTCCCTCCTGTGTGGTCTTTGTTCACCTGATAAAAGGACTCCACCCTCCTCCTGTGTCTTTGTCTTCCCTGATGCTGACCTACACCTCCTGTGTTGTCTTGTTCACCTCCTGATGCTGGGACCCACACCCTCCCTCTCCTGTGTGGTCTTGTTCACCCTGATGCTGGACCTACACCTCCCTCCCTGTGTGGTCTTGTCTACTCTGATGTTGGACCTACACCCTCCTCCTCCTCCTGTGTTCTGTTCTCCATGATGCTGGACCCACACCTCCCTCCTGTGGTCTTGTCTACCCATGCTGGACTCCACACCCTCCTCCTGTGTCTCCTGTTCTCCTGATGGGACCTGCACCCTCCCTCCTGTGTGGTCTTGCCACCTTGATGTTGGACTCCACACCTCCCTCCCCCTGTGTCGTCTTGTTCAATCTTCTAATGCTGGACTCCACACCCTCCTCCTGTGTCTTGTTCTCCCTGATGCTGGACTCCACACCTCCTCCCCAGTCTTGTCTGGCCCCTGATGCTGGACCCACACCTCCTCCTGTGTCGTCTTTGTTCTCCCTGATGCTGACCCACACCCTCCCTCCCTGTGTGGGCTTTGTTCACTCCTGATGCTGGGACCTTCACACCCTCCCTCCTCCTGTGTGGTCTTCTTCACCCTGATGCTGGACTCCACACCTCCTCTCCTGTGTGTGGTCTTGTTCTCCCACATGCTGACCCACACCTCCCTCCTGTGTCTTTGTTGTTCACTCCTGATGCTGACCTACACCCTTCCTCCTGTGTGGTCTTGTTCTCCCTGATGCTGACCAACACCTCCCTCCTGTGTTTTGTTCACTCCTGATGTTGGACCTACACCCTCCCTCTCCTGTGTCTTGTTCTCCTCCTGGATGTGCTGGACCCACCCTCCTCCTGTGGCCTTATTCTCCTGATGCTGGACCTGCCACCCTCCCTCCTGTGTCTTGTTCTCCCTGATGCTGGACCCACACCTCCCTCCTGTAGGCGTCTTGTTCTCTCCTGCTGACCCACACCTCCTCCCAGGCCTTGTTCTCCTGATATGGACCTACACCCTCCCCTCCCAGGTGTGTCTTGTTCCTCCTCCTGCTGGACCCACACCTCCCTCTCTCCCCAGGCCACCTTTGTTCTCCTCCTGCCAACCCACACCCTCCTCCCTGTGTCTTGTCTTCACCCTGATGCTGACCCACACCTCCTGTGTGGTCTTGTTCACCCCTGATGCTGATCTACACTCTTCCCTCCTGTGTCTTGTTTTCCTTTCCTGGGTTGAGACTGCACCCTCCCTCCTCCCAGGTCTTTGCAGGTTCACTCCTGATGCTGGACCTACACCTCCCTCCTGTGTGGTCTTGTTCTCCTCCTGCTGGACTCCACACCTCCTCCCTCTCCTGTAGTCTTGCTCCTCCCTCCTGCTGGACCTGCACCTCCCTCCTGTGTCTTGTCTCACCCTGATGCTGGACCCACACCCTCCCTCCCTGTGTGGTCTTGCTCTCCCTCCCTCCTGCTGGACCTGCCACCCTCCCTCCTGTGTCTTTGTTCTCCTCCTGCTGACCTCCACACCCTCCCTCCTGTGTCTTGTTCTCCCTGATGCTGGACTCCACACCCTCCTCCTCTGTGTCTTTGTTCACCCTGATGCTGACCTACACCCTCCTGTGTGGTCTTTGTTCACCCTGATGCTGGACTCTGACCTCCCTCTCCTGTGTCTTGTTCACCCTGATGCTGACCCACACCTCCCTCCTGTGGTCTTTGACTCTCCTGATGCTGGACCCACACCCTCCCTCTCTCCTGTGTCTTGCAGGTTCTCCCCTGATGCTGGACCTACACCCTCCCTCCTGTGTGGTCTTGTTCACCCCTGATGCTGGACCCACACCCTCCTCCCTGTGTCTTGCTCTCCTCCTGCTGACCCACACCTCCCAGCCTGAGAGCCCACTCCTGGGATGCTGGACCCACACCTTCCCTCCTGTGTCTTTGTTCACCTGATGTTGACCTACACCTCCCTCCTGTGTGGCTCCTGTCTACTCCTGATGCTGGACTCCACACCCTCCCTCCTCCTGTGTCTTTGTCTTAATCTCTGATGCTGACCTACACCCTCCCTCCTGTGTGGTCTTGTTCTCCCTGATGCTAACTCCACACCTCTCCCTCCTGCATCTTTGTTCACCTGATGCTGACTCCACACCTCCCTCTCCCCAGTGGTCTCCTGAGCTCTCCCTGATGCTGACCTACACCTCCTCCTGTGTCAGTCTTGTTCACCCTGATGCTGACCCACACCTCCCTCCTGTGTGGTCTTGTTCACCCCTGATGCTGACCTACACCCTCCTCCTGCATCTTGTCTACCCTGGATGTTGGACCCACACCCTCCCTCCTCCTGTGTGGTTCTGTTCTCCCCTGATGCTGACCTACACCTCCCTCCTGTGTCTTGTTCTCCCTCGATGCTGACTCCACACCTCCTCCTGTGTGTATCTTGTTCACCCCAGATGCTGGACCTGGCTGACCCTCTCCTGCGTCTTTGTTCTCCTGATGCTGGACTCCACACCCTCCTCCTGTGTCGTCTTTGTTCACCCTCTGGATGCTGGACCCACACCCTCCCTCCTCCTGTGTGGTCTTGTTCACTCTGATGCTGACCCACACCTCCCTCCTGTGTCTTGTTCACCCTGATTGCTGACCTACACCTCCTCCTGTGCATGGTCTTTGTTCACCCCTGATGCTGGACCCACACCTCCCTCCTGTCTGTTCTCCCTGATGCTGAATCTACACCTCCTCCTGTGCCTTGTTCTCCTGATGTTGACTCCACACCTCCCTCCTGTGTGGTCTTGTTCACCTGATGCTGGACTCCACACCCTCCCTCCTGTGTCTTTCCTCCTGTGTCTTCTGTCTTGTTCAATCCTGATGCTGGACCTACACCCTCCCTCCCTGTGTCTTGTTCCACCCTGATGCTGGACCCACACCCTCCCTCCTGTGTCGTCTTGTTCACCCTGATGCTGGACCCACACCCTCCCTCCTGTGTCTTGTCTCACCCTGATGCTGGACTCCACACCCTCCTCCTGTTGTCTTGTTCTCCCTGATGCTGGACCCACACCCTCCCTCCTGTGTCTTGGTTCTCCTGATGCTGGACCCACACCTCCTCCTGTGTCTTGTTCACCCTGATGCTGGACCTCCACACCTCCTGTGTCTTGTTCACCCCTGATGCTGGACCCACACCTCCCTCCTGTGTCTTGTCTCTCCTCCTGCTGACCTACACCCTCCCTCCTGTGTCTTTGTTCACCCTGATGCTGGACCCACAACCCCTCCTCCTGTGTGGTCTTGTTCACCCCATGCTACACTCCACACCTCCCTCCTGTGTTGTCTTGTTCACCCTGATGCTGGACCCACACCTCCCTCCTGTGCCTTGTTCACCCTGATGCTGGACCTACACCCCTCCCTCCTGTGTGTTGTTCCCTGATGCTGGACTCCACACCCTCCCTCCTGTGTGTGTCTTGTTCACCCTGATGCTGGACCTCCACACCTCCCTCCTGTGTCTTGTTCTCCCCTGATGCTGACCCTACACCCTCCCTCCTGTGGTCTTGTTCCCCCTGATGCTGACCTACACCTCCCTCCTGTGTCTTGTTCCACCCTGATGCTGGACCCACACCTCCTCCTGTGTCTTGTTCTCTACCCTGATGCTGGACTCCACACCCTCCCTCTCCCAGGTGGTCTTGTTCACCCTGATGCTGACCCACACCTCCCTCCTCCTGTGTGGTCTTGTTCACTCCTGATGCTGGACCTACACCCTCCCTCCTGTGTGGTCTTGTTCACCCTGATGCTGGACCCACACCTCCCTCCTGTGGTGTCTTGTTCACCCTGATGCTGGACCCACACCTCCCTCCTGTGGTCTTTTTCACCCTGATGCTGGACCTACACCCCTCCCCTCCTGTGTGGTCTTGTCCACCCTGATGCTGACCTACACCCTCCCTCCTCCTGTGTGGTCTTGTTCACCCTGATGCTGGACCCACACCTCCTCCCAGGTCGTCTTGTTCACCCTGATGCTGGACCCACACCCTCCCTCCTGTGTCTTGTTCACCCTGATGCTGGACCCACACCCTCCCTCCTGTGTCTTGTTCACCCCTGATGCTGGACCCACACCCTCCCTCCCGGGTCTTGTCTCACCCTGATGCTGGACTCACCCTCCCTCCTGTGTGTCTTGTTCACCCCTGATGCTGACCTACACCCTCCCCCCTGTGTCTTGTTCTCCCTGATGCTGGACCCACACCTCCCTCCTGTGTGCCTTGTTCCCACCCTGATGCTGGACCCTACACTCCCTCCTGTGTGCTCTTGTTCACCCTGATGCTGACCCACACCTCCCTCCTGTGTCGTCTTGTTCACCCTGATGCTGACTCCACACCTCTCCTGTGCTTGTTCACCCTGATGCTGGATCCACACCCTCCCCTCCTGTGTCGTCTTGTTCACCCTGATGCTGGACCTACACCCCCTCCTCCTGTGTGTCTTGTCTCACCCTGATGCTGGACTCCACCCTCCCTCCCCTGGTCTTGTCTCACCTGATGCTGACCTACACCTCCTCCTCCTGTGTGGTCTTGTTCACCTGATGCTGACCTCACACCTCCCTCCTGTGTGGTCTTGTTCACCCTGATGCTGGACCCACACCCTCCCTCCTGTGTCCTTGTTCACCCTGATGTTGACCCCACACCTCCCTCCTGTGTCGTCCTTGTTCCACCTGATGTTGACCCACACCTCCCTCCTGTGGTCTTGTTCACCCTGATGCTGGACTCCACACCTCCCTCCCTGTGGTTCATCTCTGGATGTTCCACACCTCTGCATTTTGTCTACCTGATGCTGGACTCCTCCCTCCTGTGTCTTGGTTCCCTCCCTGCTGACCCACACACCTCCCTCTCCTGGTCTTTGTTCTCCTCCACACCCTCCCTCTCTGTCTTTGTTCACCCCTGATGCTGACCCACACCCTCCCTCCCAATGGTCTCCTTGTTCTGAACCACACCCTCCCTCCCACTCCCTGATGCTGGACCCACACCCTCCTCTCCTGTGTCTTTGTTCTCCTGATGCTGGACTCCACACCCTCCCTCTCCAGGTCTTGTTCACCCTGATGCTGACCCACACCCTCCCTCCTGTGTGTCTCCCTGATGCTGGACCTACACCCCTCTCCTCCTGGCCCACCCTCCTGATACATCCTCCCAGGTCTTAGTTCTCCCTTGCTGCTGACCCACACCTTGGTCTTGCCCACCCTGATGCTGGACCCACACCCTCCTCCCAGGTCTTGTCTT
>NW_024713098.1:5000-19160 GCF_018991925.1 Homarus americanus
GTATTGAAACTAACTAAAAATTACTTAGCTTAGTATTATTTTTCATTAGTAAATTATTAATCATTTCAATATGCCGTAGATGTGTAAATTTTTTGGTGTACGAAGGGCGACTAGGGTAGTAGTGTCGAAAAAATAAAAGACCTGCCATCTTTTGAAAAAATTTCGACCGAAAACTCTTCCATTGCCATAAAGAAACTTGCCCATGGTTTCATCTTGCCAGTGGATCGTGTATGGCCGCTGTTGAAAACTCGGATCACACTAAACGAGTGTCTGTAACGAAATGTTTATTGCCCATCTTAAAGTACAATTTTCTGTCAAAGTAGTCCAAGGCGCAGCCGTATTTGGCCAATGTATTTACGCCAAGAACTAAATCTATCTTTGAATGGTAACATTCATACAGCCGCCCGCTGTGTATAAACGTCTCGGGGCCTATTTTTATCTAAACTCTTCTTGGAGGAATATGTAACCCGAATTTATTTACCAAACAACGTTTCTTTATGTAAAAATCGGGTGCACCAGTGTCGATGAGGATATTGAGTGAGGGCTCTATAAGGGATTCAGTTGCGTGAGCCTTGAGAGTGTAAAGAACATTTTGGTTCATGGAGGGACGTTTGAGCACCTTGGGATTGGTGAAGTATAAGGTGGAGAATTTTCTGTTGAAGGTTTGGATTACATGATTATTACGGAGGGTGCTGTTGCCCAGCATTATGGGGTCGTTGTCAGGCACCGTAAAATTTCTCGGTGTGATATAGATCCCGCAGTTTAAGGTTATATCATTTTCAAATTTTATCTGTATGTTTTTCGCGAACCGAATCTCAACTGTAAAAAGCCGATCCCACGTCTCCAATTTCTCATCTTCAATTTGAATTGCCCTCCATAAAATGTCGAGTTCTTCAGCCATTGAGTACTCCATAATAATCGAACTTGATCCTGAATCCACAAACATGGTACATGGGCGATTATTAATAAATCCCTTAAACGTACATAGGTCTTTCAGTTGTACACTTGGCATGTTATTGAGGTTTGGCCATCGTGTTTCCCGTGGGGGCGGGTCCAAGAAGAGGGTCAGAGTACCACCTGCAGACACTTGAGGACGATTCTTGAAAAAACGCTGTTACCTTAGACGCTTACTCCTCCTGACCCCGAGAGGAGGCACTTCCCTGGATCGTAACTGTTTAGACCGAGTTATCTTACCCATAATTATGTTAACGTTGAATATATACTGTATATATATAGATAAATAAATATATATATATATATATACTTATATATAGAGAGATAGATAAACAGACGTGAATACTAATGCAACGGCTGACAGGGCTACTCTGGAGTATATTATATAAGATGATTGGAACATTCGACAGTGGTGGTGATATGTGGGGGTAGTGGTGATGTTATAGTGGTGTGATGTGTGGGGGTAGTGGTGATGTTGATAATGTTATAGTGGTGTGATGTGTGACAGTAGTGGTGATGTTGATAATGTTATAGTGGTATGATGTGTGACAGTAGTGGTGATGTGTGACAGTAGTGGTGATCTTGATAATGTTATAGTGATGTGATGTGTGACAGTAGTGGTGATGTGTGACAGTAGTGGTGATGTTGATAATGTTATAGTGGTGTGATGTGTGACAGTAATGGTGATGTTGATAATGTTATAGTGATGTGATGTGTGGCAGTAGTGGTGATGTTGATAATGTTATAGTGGTGTGATGTGTGACAGTAATGGTGATGTTGATAATGTTATAGTGGTGTGATGTGTGACAGTAGTGGTGATGTGTGACAGTAGTGGTGATGTTGATAATGTTATAGTGGTGTGATGTGTAACGGTAGTGGTGATGTTGATAATGTTATAGTGGTGTGATGTGTGATGGTAGTGGTGATGTTGATAATGTTATAGTGGTGTGATGTGTGACGGTAGTGGTGATGTTGATAATGTTATAGTGGTGTGATGTGTGATGGTAGTGGTGATGTTGATAATGTTATAGTGGTGTGATGTGTGACAGTAGTTGTGATGTGTGACAGTAGTGGTGATGTTGATAATGTTATAGTGGTGTGATGTGTGGCGGTAGTGGTGATGTTGATAATGTTATAGTGGTGTGATGTGTGACAGTAGTTGTGATGTGTGACAGTAGTGGTGATGTTGATAATGTTATAGTGCTGTGATGTGTGACAGTAGTGGTGATATTGATAATGTTATAGTTGTGGTGATGTGTGACAGTAGTGGTGATGTGGATAATGTTATAATAATAATAATAATAATAATAATAATAATTAACGGTTTATTGAAAGAGCTTGGCGGCCAGAAGGCTGAAAATATACAGTTACATATTTGGGGAATGGGTCACGAATCACAAATAATATACAAGTAACATAAGTGACACAAGTAAGTGGTGTGATGTGTGACAGTAGTGGTGATGTTGATAATGTTATAGTTGTGGTGATGTGTGACAGTAGTGGTGATGAGGATAATGTTATAGTGGTGTGATGTGTGCTGGTAGTGGTGATGTTATAGTGGTGTGATGTGTGACAGTAGTGGTGATGTTGATAATGTTATAGTGGTGTGATATGTGACAGTAGTGGTGATGTTGATAATGTTATAGTGGTGTGATGTGTGACAGTAGTGGTGATGTTGATAATGTTATAGTGATGTGATGTGTGACAGTAGTGGTGATGTTGATAATTTTATAGTGGTGTGATGTGTGACAATAGTGGTGATATGTGACAGTAATGGTGATGTGTTACAGTAGTGGTGATGTGTGACAGGATTGGTGATGTTAATAAAGTTATAGTGGTGGTGGTGAGGTGTTCCAGTTGTGGTGATGGTGGTAATAGTGGTGGTGATGGTGATGTGTTACACTAGTGATCATGATAATATGATAGTGGTGATGGTCATGTTGTGAGTTTAGTGGAGCTGGTGATGTGCGTGTAGTGGTCATGATATAATGGTGGTGGTGATAAGATAGCGATGGTGGTGACAATCGTTGTGGCGCAATGTGTGATACTGATGATGATGATGTTAGTGGTAGTTACCTAAGTGGTAGTGATGATGGTAGTTACATGTATGGTAGTGATGATGATGATGGTAGTAACATGTATGATAGTGATGATGATGATGGTAGTAACATGTATGGTAGTGATGATGATGATGGTAGTTACATGTATGGTAGTGATGATGATGATGGTAGTAACATGTATGGTAGTGATGATGATGATGGTAGTAACATGTATGGTAGTGATGATGATGATGGTAGTAACATGTATGGTAGTGATGATGATGATGGTATTAACGTGTATGGTAGTAATGATGATGATAGTAGTAACATGTATGGTAGTGATGATGATGATGGTAGTAACATGTATGGTAGTGATGATGATGATGGTAGTAACATGTATGGTAGTGATGATGATGATGGTAGTAACGTGTATGGTAGTGATGATGATGATGATGATGGTAGTAACATGTATGGTAGTGATGATGATGATGGTAGTAACATGTATGGTAGTGATGATGATGATGGTAGTAACATGTATGGTAGTGATGATGATGATGGTAGTAACGTGTATGGTAGTGATGATGATGATGATGATGGTAGTAACATGTATGGTAGTGATGATGATGATGGTAGTAACATGTATGGTAGTGATGATGATGATGGTAGTAACATGTATGGTAGTGATGATGATGATGGTAGTAACATGTATGGTAGTGATGATGATGATGGTAGTAACATGTATGGTAGTGATGATGATGATGGTAGTAACGTGTATGGTAGTGATGATGATGATGATAGTAACATGTATGGTAGTGATGATGATGAGTAACGTGTATGGTATGATGATGACATGTATGGTAGTGATGATGATGGTAGTAACATGTATGGTATGATATGACATGTATGGTAGTGATGATGATGTTGTTAGTGAACATGTATGGTAGTGATGATGATGATGATGTAGTAACATGTATGGTGGTGATGATGATGGTAGTAACGTGTATGTTGGTGATGATTGATGATGTTGGTAACATGTATGGTGGTGATGATGATGATGGTAGTAACATGTATGGTAGTGATGATGATGATGATGGTAACATGTATGGTAGTGATGATGATGATGGTAGTAACATGTATGGTAGTGATGATGATGATGGTAGTAACATGTATGGTGGTGATGATGATGCTGGTAGTTACATGTATGGTATGTGATGATGTATGACATGTATGGTGGTGATGATGATGATGGTAGTAACATGTATGTGAGTGGTGATGATGATGATGGCAGTATTGTGCATGGTGTGATGATGATGGCAGTAACATGCATGGTAGTGATGATGATGATGGTAGTAACATGTATGGTAGTGATGATGATGATGGTAGTAACATGTATGGTAGTGATGATGATGATGGTAGTAACATGTATGGTATTGATGATGATGGTAGTAACATGTATGGTAGTGATGATGATGATGGTAGTTACATGTATGGTAGTGATGATGATGATGGTACGAACGTGTATGGTAGTGATGATGATGATGATGGTAGTAACGTGTATGGTAGTGATGATGATGATGATGGTAGTAACATGTATGGTAGTGATGATGATGATGATAGTAACATGTATGGTAGTGATGATGATGATGGTAGTAACATGTATGGTAGTGATGATGATGATGGTAGTAACGTGTTCTTGATTCTCGCCCACAACAGTTTCCCACAGGACATAATGTCTGTTCTCGCTGGTCTAACCCTAGACCCCAAAACGTGAGTGTGATTGTGAACTGTTGAATCCTCTGAGAACTCTAAATAAATTTAATAAGTGTAATTATGTACTGTATATTGATCGTATTATTCAAACTGTGTCCTGATGTACCAGCAGTTGTTATATGTGAATTGTATTCAACATGTTTTGACCGAATTATACTCATCGCGTCAACGACAAGGGAGTAATTGTCCTGCACAAACCCAAATCGCTCCTATGAGCGATTACAATTATCATTATGTAAATATAACAATACGTCAACAAACCAACTTTGACTTTGGTCGATCACCTGCCATGACTCACTGACAGACACATTCTTCATATCTTCCTCAGCTGCAACAAACAACCTGCAGTATTACATTATCTTCTAAGCTGTTCCTTGTTTACACGTTTATCAATATCCGCTATTAAGTGACGGATACTGTAAATACAATGTACACACACACACACACACACACACACACGTTATTCACTCACTGGCACTAAAGTTCTTGGCAGCCTGGCTCATTGGTCACGTATTGCCGCTACTGTGTACATATTATATTATATATGTGTACCTATAACACCACTCCAGTCTTGCTGTGTGAGTGGCTCTTACATCTTACTGGCCCTTCAGGAGAGGAGGAGGAGGAGGTGAAGGGTAGGAGACGTGCAAGGGCAGGAAAAGGAGGAAGGTCACAGGAGAAAGGAAAGGAAAGAGGGAGGAGGTGGATGGCAGGAGACGGGACATGAGGAAAGGGAGTGAGGAAAGTCAGGGAGTTAAAGTCTACTTGTGAACTAGTAAACTCTGCCTCCAACGAGGATAAACAAGGAAGATAAAGAAGGACGATAAAGAAGGACGATAAACAAGGAAGAAAACAAGGAAGATAAACAAGGAAGATAAACAAGGAACATAAACAGGAAAGATAAACAAGGAAGATAAACAAGGAAGATAAACAAGGACGATAAACAAGGAAGATAAAGAAGGACGATAAGCAAGGAAGATAAACAAGGAAGATAAACAAGGAAGATAAACAAGGGAGATAAACAAGGAAGATAAAGACGGAAGATAAACAAGGAAGATAAGCAAGGAAGGTAAGCAAGGAAGATAAACAAGGAAGATAAACAAGGAAGATAAACAAAGAAGATAAACAAATGAAGACATGCAAACTGGAAAACAAACAAGGAAGATAAGCAAGGAAGATAAACAAGGAAGATAAGCAGATGAAGACGACATCAAACAGGAAAACAAACAAGGAAACCAAACAAGGAAAACAAACAAGGAAGATAAACAAGGAAGATAAACAAGAAAGATAAACAGATGAAGACATCAAACAGAAAAAAAACAAGAAAGACAAACAAAGAAGACGAACAAAGAAGAAAAAACAAGGAAGATAAACAAATGAAGACATGCAAACAAGAAAACAAACAAGGAAGACAAACAAGGAAGATAAACAAGTTAGATAAACAAATGAAGACATGTAAACAGGAAAACAAACAAGGAAGGCAAACAAGGAAGACAAATAAGAGGACAAACAAAAAGACACCGGTAGAAAAAATAAAATAAAAAATCATATTCACCCAAGTTGACATTACATGCCATCATAATAACAATGCGATACAGTCAAAACTACAGTCAGGACCATTATCACACCTCAAAACTACAGTCAGGGTCATTATCACACCCCTAAGCTACAGTCAGGGCCATTATCACACCCCTAAGCTACAGTCAGGGCCATTATCACACCCCTAAACTACAGTCAGGGCCATTATCACACCCCTAAGCTACAGTCAGGGGCTAGTATACTCTAAACCTGGTCAGAATATCACACCCTAAGCTACAATTGGGGCCATTATCACACCCTAAACACAGTCAGGGCCATTATCACACCCTGGCTTCCCCGGTGGGGTCATTAACACCCTAAACTACAGTCAGAATAGTATCACACCCTAAACACAGTCAGGGTCAAACATCACCTCTAAGCACAGTCAGGGCCATTATCACACCCTAAACTACGATCAGGGCCATACTAAACTGATTAACCATTATCACACCCTAAGCTACAGTCAGGGGCCATTGTCACACCCTAAACTACAGTCAGGGCCATTATCACACCCTAAACTACAGTCAGGGCCATTATCACCCTAACTACAGTCAGGGTCATTATCCACCCTAAACTACGATCAGGGCCATTATCACACCTAAACTACAGTCAGGGCCATTATCACACCTAAACTACAGTCAGGGGCCAAATTATCACACCCTAAACTACAGTCAGGGTCATTATGCACCCTAAACTTCTACAGTGGGGCCATTATCACATCCTAAACTACAGTCAGGGCATTATCACTAAACTACAGTCAGGACCCATTATCACACCCTAAACTACAGTCAGGGCCATTATCACACCCCTAAGCTACAGTCAGGGCCATTATCACACCCCTAAACTACGATCAGGGCCATTATCACACCCCTAAACTACAGTCAGGGTCATAATCACACCCCTAAACTACAGTCAGGGTCATTATCACACCCCTAAACTACAGTCAGGGCCATTATCACACCCCTAAACTACAGTCAGGGCCATTATCACACCCCTAAACTACAGTCAGGACCATTATCACACCCCTAAACTACAGTCAGGGCCATCTGTGGTAAACATATGATTCATACATTTCCTACACACACTTATTTTTCTAACTTCAACTGGGAGCAGGTAAAGGTAGAAGGGTTATACAATATTTATAATCTTACATGAAGACTACAATTCATTTACACAGGTGAAGTAATGCATATCAAAGTGAATAATTGTGAATGAAAACTCTGTGTGTGGTTGTGTGTGTAATGTCATCTAGTAAATCACCCCTCTTTCGAAGTATTCAAAATGTCCCTTCTGTTATTTCTGTCATGCAACACTACACTATATTATCTAAGTGTCATTCATCATCTTCATTCTTCGTTTAATTTTTCGTCTTCCTCGTCTCTGCTCGTCGTGGTAATTTAGGAATTTTTGTAAGTGTAGAAAAGTGTGTGGATGGCTTACTTAAAAATACTACCAAGGGAAGATGATGGAGTTATGGGAGAGACAGAGAGAGAGAGAGAGAGAGAGAGAGAGAGAGAGAGAGAGAGAGAGATGGATAGGTTGTGATAAATATTTAAATTATTATGTACACATATTTACACTGTTATCAAAGGTTTAATTTTCTCTTTTTTTGACATTAATATTTCAAAGAAGACAATTTTATCCCGTTTTCTGTTATCTCTATGTAAATTTGAGACTAGCCGCCCAGTCTTCCGTGTAATCGTGGCAATATTATACTCAAGATTTTATCAAGAACAGATGTGGTGTTTGGGGGTTAAGGCACGACACTGAGACAAGCAATATATAGCGTTCATTAGTTTTACCCCGTGTTATAAAATATTCGGAATAAAAAACCTCGATCTTCTTAATACAGTCAACTATTAAAGTCGGTTCGCCTCTCTCTCTCTCTCCCTGTGAACCACGAACCACCCGAGAGATACAACAGATTCATGAACCCGAAGCAATAGATTATTATGCTAGCCATAAATGCTTCGGATTCACGAGTATGAATCTTTCGGGCAAGTAAATACACACGATGATACTTGAGCAGTAATATATTTTAACCTAAAAATAAGGTATGACTGTGTATATCAACATGGTATATGGCCACAAGTCCTGTATTTCTGCTGGTAACAACACGTACACCACAGCTGGCTGCCTCCAGACTCCTGCTCGGCGGCTCGAGCCAACCTGTGACGTCACAACCAATCACAGAGCTTTTCGCAGTCACGTGACCTTTTAGCTACTTTAACCCATATTTTTTACACTTTTTGGCCCAATTTATTTAAAAATATAATTACCATAGCAAATTTCAGCGTTTTCTTTACCGAAAGACCTTGTGGGAAATATACTGTAAAATCCCACAGACGTATTACCTCCCGTCACTAAAAGAAAACGGTTCTTTAAGGTTCGATCATAGTGAAACAAACTGAATCCATCGAACCAATTATGAAAGAGGTGGTGATATTAATGCATATATGTAAATAATTGAGTTTATTTGGGTTTGGTATTGAAACTAACTAAAAATTACTTAGCTTAGTATTATTTTTCATTAGTAAAGTATTAATCATTCCAATATGCCGTAGATGTGTTAATTTTTTGGTGTACGAAGGGCGACTAGGGTAGTAGTGTCGAAAAAATAAAAGACCTGCCATCTTTTGAAAAAATTTCGACCGAAAACTCTTCCATTGCCATAAAGAAACTTGCCCATGGTTTCATCTTGCCAGTGGATCGTGTATGGCCGCTGTTGAAAACTCGGATCACACTAAACGAGTGTCTGTAACGAAATGTTTATTGCCCATCTTAAAGTACAATTTTCTGTCAAAGTAGTCCAAGGCGCAGCCGTATTTGGCCAATGTATTTACGCCAAGAACTAAATCTATCTTTGAATGGTAACATTCATACAGCCGCCCGCTGTGTATAAACGTCTCGGGGCCTATTTTTATCTAAACTCTTCTTGGAGGAATATGTAACCCGAATTTATTTACCAAACAACGTTTCTTTATGTAAAAATCGGGTGCACCAGTGTCGATGAGGATATTGAGTGAGGGCTCTATAAGGGATTCAGTTGCGTGAGCCTTGAGAGTGTAAAGAACATTTTGGTTCATGGAGGGACGTTTGAGCACCTTGGGATTGGTGAAGTATAAGGTGGAGAATTTTCTGTTGAAGGTTTGGATTACATGATTATTACGGAGGGTGCTGTTGCCCAGCATTATGGGGTCGTTGTCAGGCACCGAAAAATTTCTCGGTGTGATATAGATCCCGCAGTTTAAGGTTATATCATTTTCAAATTTTATCTGTATGTTTTTCGCGAACCGAATCTCAACTGTAAAAAGCCGATCCCACGTCTCCAATTTCTGATCTTCAATTTGAATTGCCCTCCATAAAATGTCGAGTTCTTCAGCCATTGAGTACTCCATAATAATCGAACTTGATCCTGAATCCACAAACATGGTACATGGGCGATTATTAATAAATCCCTTAACCGTACATAGGTCTTTCAGTTGTACACTTGGCATGTTATTGAGGTTTGGCCATCGTGTTTCCCGTGGGGGCGGGTCCAAGAAGAGGGTCAGAGTACCACCTGCAGACACTTGAGGACGATTCTTGAAAAAACGCTGTTAACTTAGACGCTTACTCCTCCTGACCCCGAGAGGAGGCACTTCCCTGGATCGTAACTGTTTAGACCGAGTTATCTTGCCCATAATTATGTTAACGTTGAATATATACTGTATATATATAGATAAATAAATATATATATATATATATATATATACTTATATATAGAGAGATAGATAAACAGACGTGAATACTAATGCAACGGCTGACAGGGCTACTCTGGAGTATATTATATAAGATGATTGGAACATTCGACAGTGGTGGTGATATGTGGGGGTAGTGGTGATGTTATAGTGGTGTGATGTGTGGGGGTAGTGGTGATGTTGATAATGTTATAGTGGTGTGATGTGTGACAGTAGTGGTGATGTTGATAATGTTATAGTGGTATGATGTGTGACAGTAGTGGTGATGTGTGACAGTAGTAGTGATCTTGATAATATTATAGTGATGTGATGTGTGACAGTAGTGGTGATGTGTGACAGTAGTGGTGATGTTAATAATGTTATAGTGGTGTGATGTGTGACAGTACTGGTGATGTTGATAATGTTATAGTGATGTGATGTGTGGCAGTAGTGGTGATGTTGATAATGTTATAGTGGTGTGATGTGTGACAGTAGTGGTGATGTTGATAATGTTATAGTGGTGTGATGTGTGACAGTAGTGGTGATGTGTGACAGTAGTGGTGATGTTGATAATGTTATAGTGGTGTGATGTGTAACGGTAGTGGTGATGTTGATAATGTTATATTGGTGTGATGTGTGATGGTAGTGGTGATGTTGATAATGTTATAGTGGTGTGATGTGTGACGGTAGTGGTGATGTTGATAATGTTATAGTGGTGTGATGTGTGATGGTAGTGGTGATGTTGATAATGTTATAGTGGTGTGATGTGTGACAGTAGTTGTGATGTGTGACAGTAGTGGTGATGTTGATAATGTTATAGTGGTGTGATGTGTGGCGGTAGTGGTGATGTTGATAATGTTATAGTGGTGTGATGTGTGACAGTAGTTGTGATGTGTGACAGTAGTGGTGATGTTGATAATGTTATAGTGCTGTGAGGTGTGACAGTAGTGGTGATATTGATAATGTTATAGTTGTGGTGATGTGTGACAGTAGTGGTGATGTGGATAATGTTATAATAATAATAATAATAATAATAATAATAATAATAATAATAATTAACGGTTTATTGAAAGAGCTTGGCAGCCAGAAGGCTGAAAATATACAGTTACATATTTGGGGAATGGGTCACGAATCACAAATAATATACAAGTAACATAAGTGACACAAGTAAGTGGTGTGATGTGTGACAGTAGTGGTGATGTTGATAATGTTATAGTTGTGGTGATGTGTGACAGTAGTGGTGATGAGGATAATGTTATAGTGGTGTGATGTGTGCTGGTAGTGGTGATGTTATAGTGGTGTAATGTGTGACAGTAGTGGTGATGTTGATAATGTTATAGTGGTGTGATGTGTGACAGTAGTGGTGATGTTGATAATGTTATAGTGGTGTGATGTGTGACAGTAGTGGTGATGTTGATAATGTTATAGTGATGTGATGTGTGACAGTAGTGGTGATGTTGATAATTTTATAGTGGTGTGATGTGTGACAGTAGTGGTAATATGTGACAGTAATGGTGATGTGTTACAGTAGTGGTGATGTGTGACAGGATTGGTGATGTTAATAAAGTTATAGTGGTGGTGGTGAGGTGTTCCAGTTGTGGTGATGGTGGTAATAGTGGTGGTGATGGTGATGTGTTACACTAGTGATCATGATAATATGATAGTGGTGATGGTGATGTTGTGAGTTTAGTGGAGCTGGTGATGTGCGCGTAGTGGTCATGATATAATGGTGGTGGTGATAAGATAGCGATGGTGTTGACAATCGTTGTGGCGCAATGTGTGATACTGATGATGATGATATTAGTGGTAGTTACCTAAGTGGTAGTGATGATGGTAGTTACATGTATGGTAGTGATGATGATGATGGTAGTAACATGTATGGTAGTGATGATGATGATGGTAGTAACATGTATGGTAGTGATGATGAAGATGGTAGTAACATGTATGGTAGTGATGATGATAATGGTAGTAACATGTGGTGGTGGTGGTGGGTGGTGGCATGTGTGGTGGTGGTGGTGGGTGGTGGCATGTGTGGTGGTGGTGGTGGTGGCATGTGTGGTGGTGGTGGTGGTGGTGGTGAGTGGCATGTGAGGTGATTGAAGTGGTGAAGTGATGGTGGGTAGTGAGCATGTGGTGGTGGTGGAGGGTGTGTAGCATGTATGGTGGTGATGCTGATGATGGGTAGTAACATGTATGATGGTGATGATGATGATGATGGTAGTAACGTGTGTGGTGGTGATGATGATGAAGGTAGTAACATGTATGGTAGTGATGATGATGATGGTAGTGTAACATGTATGGTGGTGATGATGATGATGGTGATGCTTGGTGTATGGTGGTGATGATGATGATGGTAGTAACATGTATGGTAGTGATGATGATGATGGCAGTAACATGCATGGTAGTGATGATGATGATGGTAGTAACATGTATGGTAGTGATGATGATGATGGTAGTAACATGTATGGTAGTGATGATGATGATGGTAGTAACATGTATGGTATTGATGATGATGGTAGTAACATGTATGGTAGTGATGATGATGATGGTAGTTACATGTATGGTAGTGATGATGATGATGGTACGAACGTGTATGGTAGTGATGATGATGATGATGGTAGTAACGTGTATGGTAGTGATGATGATGATGATGGTAGTAACATGTATGGTAGTGATGATGATGATGATAGTAACATGTATGGTAGTGATGATGATGATGGTAGTAACATGTATGGTAGTGATGATGATGATGGTAGTAACGTGTATGGTAGTGATGATGATGATGGTAGTAACATGTATGGTAGTGATGATGATGATCGTAGTAACGTGTTCTTGATTCTCGCCCACAACAGTTTCCCACAGGACATAATGTTTGTTCTCGCTGGTCTAACCCTAGACCCCAAAACGTGAGTGTGATTGTGAACTGTTGAATCCTCTGAGAACTCTAAATAAATTTAATAAGTGTAATTATGTACTGTATATTGATCGTATTATTCAAACTGTGTCCTGATGTACCAGCAGTTGTTATATGTGAATTGTATTCAACATGTTTTGACCGAATTATACTCATCGCGTCAACGACAAGGGAGTAATTGTCCTGCACAAACCCAAATCGCTCCTATGAGCGATTACAATTATCATTATGTAAATATAACAATACGTCAACAAACCAACTTTGACTTTGGTCGATCACCTGCCATGACTCACTGACAGACACATTCTTCATATCTTCCTCAGCTGCAACAAACAACCTGCAGTATTACATTATCTTCTAAGCTGTTCCTTGTTTACACGTTTATCAATATCCGCTCTTAAGTGACGGATACTGTAAATACAATGTACACACACACACACACACACACACGTTATTCACTCATTGGCACTAAAGTTCTTGGCAGCCTGGCTCATTGGTCACGTATTGCCGCTACTGTGTACATATTATATTATATATGTGTACCTATAACACCACTCCAGTCTTGCTGTGTGAGTGGCTCTTACATCTTACTGGCCCTTCAGGAGAGGAGGAGGAGGAGGTGAAGGGTAGGAGACGTGCAAGGGCAGGAAAAGGAGGAAGGTCACAGGAGGAAGGAAAGGAAAGAGGGAGGAGGTGGATGGCAGGAGACGGGACATGAGGAAAGGGAGTGAGGAAAGTCAGGGAGTTAAAGTCTACTTGTGAACTAGTAAACTCTGCCTCCAACGAGGATAAACAAGGAAGACAAAGAAGGAAGATAAAGAAGGACGATAAACAAGGAAGATAAACAAGGGAGATAAACAAGGAACATAAACAAGGAACATAAACAGGAAAGATAAACAAGGAAGATAAACAAGGAAGATAAACAAGGAAGATAAACAAGGACGATAAACAAGGAAGATAAACAAGGAACATAAACAGGAAAGATAAACAAGGAAGATAAACAAGGAAGATAAACAAGGAACATAAACAGGAAAGATAAACAAGGAAGAAAAACAAGGAAGATAAACAAGGAAGATAAAGAAGGACGATAAGCAAGGAAGATAAACAAGGAAGATAAACAAGGAAGATAAACAAGGAAGATAAAGACGGAAGATAAAGACGGAAGATAAACAAGGAAGATAAGCAA
>NW_024713099.1:0-17694 GCF_018991925.1 Homarus americanus
TGTGAATACGGAGCGAAAATGACTATTTAACGTACTACACATTTCTAACTCATCATCAGTCATTTCTCCTGTTGTAGTTTTAAGGGGACCTATTGTATCTCTAACCTTTGATTTATACAGTTGATAGAAAGCTTTGGGGTTATTTTTCGATTCGTTTGCTACCTTGATTTCATAATTTCTCTTTGCTTTCCTAATTTCTGTTTTTACCTGTCTTGTTAGGTTCTGGTAGTAACCAAGTAAGTGATTTTCGCCATTCTTAACTTTTCTATATACTCCTTTCTTTTTCCCTAGAAGATCTAAGAGTCTATTATTCATCCATTTTGGTTGGTTCCGTATCGATCTCAATTTTCTTTTAGGGATGTGTTTATTTTGGGCATTATTGATTGTATAATAAATTGTTCGCAAGTAGCTGCTAAATTAAATTGAGGTTATCCCGTCCTAAGTTGACAGTTTCCGGAGGTGTGGGGGGGGATTAATCTTTTGACCATAGGGTCATCCCTTAAGTCTCTCCTTATGCTACCGTAATTAGCCTTCCTAAAATCCGGGATCAAGGCCGAATTTTCCTTCTTCCTGCCATCCCATATTATGTTAAAATATATGGCTTTATGATCACTGTTTCCTAGTTCGTCTCCAATCCAACATCTTTTATTAGATTTTCATTATTACTGAGAACTAAATCGAGGATATTATTTCCTCTAGTGGGCGAGTTTATGAATTGCTATAAAAAACTATCCTGTACTACTTCTAGAAAATCTTTAAAGTCCCCTGATCGAGTATAACAAAGACCCCTGATCGAGTATAGCAAAGTCCACTGATCGAGTATAACAAAGACTCCGGATCGAGAATAACAAAGTCCCGTCATTGAGTATAACAAAGCCCCATGATCGAGTATAAGAAAGGCCACTGATCGAATATAACAATGTCCCTAGTCGAGTATATACAAAGTCCCCTGATCGAGTATAACAAAGTCCCCAGATCGAGTATAACAAAGTCCCCTCATCGAGTATACAAAGTCTCCTGATCGAGTATAACAAAGTCCCCTGATCGAGTGTAACAAAGTCCCCTGATCGACTATAACAAAGTCCCCTGACCAAGAATAACACAGTCCCCTGATTGAGTATAACAAAGCCCCCTCATCGAGTACAAAAAAGCTCCCTGGTCGAGTATAACAAAGTCCCATGATCGAGTATAACAAAGGCCCCGAATCGAGTATAACAAAGGCCCCTGGTCGAATATACTAAAGTCCCCTCATCGAGTATAACAAAGTCCCAAGATCGAGTACAATAAAGCCTCCCGATCGAGTATAACAAAGTCCGCTGATTGAGTATAACAAAGCCCCCTCATCGAGTATAAAAAAGCCCCCTGGTCGAGTATAACAAAGTCCCCTGGTCGAGTAAAACAAAGTCCCCTGGCCGAGTACAACAATGTCCCCTGATCGAGTATAACAAAGCCCCCTTATCGAGTTTAACAATACCCCCTAATCGAGTATAAAAAAAGCCGCCTGGTCGAGTATAACAAAGTCCCCTCGTCGAGTATAACAAACTCCCATGATCGAGTATAACAATGGCCCCTTATCGAGTATAACAAAGGCCCCAGGTCGAGTATAACAAGAGACCCTGATCGAGTATAACAAATTCCCTTGATCGAGTATAACACAGTCCCCTGATCGAGTAAAACAAAGCCCCCTGATCGAGTATAACAAAGTCCCCTGGTCGAGTATAACAAAGTCCCCTGGTCGAGTATAATAAAGTCCCCTGATCGAGTATAACAAAGCCCCCTCATCGAGTATAAAAAAGCCCATGGTCGAGTATAACAAAGTCCCCTGGTCGAGTATAACAAAGTCCCCTGGTCGAGAATAACAAAGTCCCATAATCGAGTACAACAAAGGCCCCTTATCGAGTATTACAAAAGCCCCTGGTCGAGTATAACAAATTCCCCTGATCGAGTATAACAAAGTCCCCTCATCGAGTATAACAAAGTTCCTCATCGAGTAAAACAAACACCCCAGATCGAGTATAACAAAGTCCCCTTTTCGAGTATAAGAAAGCTCCCTGATGGAGTATAACAAAGTCCCCTGATCGAGTATAACTAAGTGCCCTAATCGAGTATAACAAAGGACCCTAATGGCGTATAACAAAGTCAAAAGATCGAGTATAACAAAGTCCCCTGATCGAGTATAACAAAGTTCCTTGATCGAGAATAACAATGTCCCGCGATCGAGTATAACAAAGGAACCTAATGGAGTATAACAAAGTCCCAAGATCGAGTATAACAAAGTCCATTTATCGAGTATAACTAAGTCCCCTCATCGAGTATAACAAAGGGCCCTAATGGAGTATAACAAAGTCCCAAGATCGAGTATAACGAAGTCCTCTGATCGAGTATAACAAAGTCCCCTGATCGAGTGTAACAAAGTCTCGTCGTCGAGTATAACAAATCCCCTTGATCGAGTATAAGAAAGTACCCTGATCGAGTATAACAAAGTCCCCAGGGCGAGTATAACAAATTCCCTGATCGAGTATAACAAAGTCCCCTGATCGAGTATAACAAAGTCCCGTCATCGAGTATAACAAAGCCCCCTGATCGAGTATAAAAAAGGCACCTGATCGAGTAAAAAAAAGGCCCCTGGTCGAGAATAACAAAGTCCCCTGGCCGAGTATAACAATGTCCCCTCATCGAGTATAACAAAGCCCTCTCATCGAGTTTAACAAAACCCGCTGATCGAGTATAAAAAAGCCCCTGGTCGAGTATAGCAAAGTCCCCTGGTCGAGTATAACAAAGTCCCATGATCGAGTATTACAAAGGCCCCGAATCGAGTATAACAAAGGCCCCTGGTCGAAAATAACAAAGTCCCCTGAACGCGTATAACAAAGGCCCCTGGTCGAAAATAACAAAGTCCCCTGAACAAGTATACTAAAAAGTCCCTAAAGACGCGTATACTAAAGTCCCTGGTCGAGTATAACAAAAGTCCAAGATCGAGAGTATAACAAAGCCCCCGATCCAGGTATAACAAAGTCCGTTGATCCAGGTATAACAAAGCCTCTGATCGAGTATAGCAAAGCCCCCTCGTCGAGTATAAGAGAAAGTCCCTGAATTCGAATTATAACTTGAAGTCCTGATCGAGTATAACAAAAGCCCCTTGATCGAGTATAACCAATTCCCCGAATCGAAGGTATAACAAAGTCCCTGATCGAAATTAAAAACAAGCACCCTTGGTCGAGTATAACAAAGTCCCATGATCGAGTATAACAAAGGCCCCTTATCGAGTATAACAAAGGTCCCTGGTCGAGCATAACAAGATGCCCTGATCAAGCATAACAAATTCCCCTGATCGAGTATAAAAAAGTCCCCTGATCGAGTATAACAAAGCCCCCTGATCGAGGATAACAAAGTTCCCTGATCGAGTATAACAAAGTCCCCTGGTCGTGTATAACAATGTCCCCTGGTCGAGTATTACAAAGTCCCCTGATCGAGTATAACAAAGCCCCCTCATCGAGTTTAATAAAACCCCCTGATCGAGTATAAAAAAGCCCCCTGGTCGAGTATAACAAAGTCCCCTGGTCGAGTATAATAAAGTCGAATGATCGAGTATAACAAAGTCCCCTGATCAAGTATAGCAAAGGACCCTAATGGCGTATAAGAAAGTCCCAAGATCGCTTATAACAAATTCTCCTGATCGAGTATAACAAAGTCCGCTGATCGAGTATAACAAAGTACCCTGAACGAGTATAACAAAGTGCCCTGATCGAGAATAACAAATTCACCTGATCGAGTATAACAAAGTCCACTTATCGAGTATAAGAATGGAACCTGACCGAATATAACAAAGTCCCGAGTCGAGTAAAACAAACACCCCTGATTAAGTATAACAAAGCCCCGTGATCGAGTATAACAAAGTCCCCTCATCGAGTATAACAAAATTCCCTGATCGAGTATAACAAAGTCCCCTGATCGAGTATAACAAAGTCCCCTGATCGAGTAAAACAAACACCCCTGGTCGAGTATAACAAAGTTCCCTGATCGAGTATAACAAAGCCCCCTGATCGAGTATAACAAAGTCCCCTGATCGAGTATAACTAAGTGCCCTAATCGAGCATAACTAAGTCCCCTGATCGAGTATAACAAAGGACCCTCATGGAGTATAACAAAGTCCCAAGATCGAGTATAACAAAGTCCTCTGATCGAGTATAACAAAGTCCCCTGATCGAACATAACAATGTCCCGTCATCGAGTATAACAAAGTCCCCTGATCGAGTATAACAAATTCCCCTCATCGAGTAAAACAAACACCCCTGGTCGAGTATAACAAAGTTCCCTGATCGAGTATAACAAAGCCCCCTGATCGAGTATAACAAAGTCCCCTGATCGAGTATAACTAAGTGCCCTAATCGAGCATAACTAAGTCCCTGATCGAGTATAACAAAGGACCCTCATGGAGTATAACAAAGTCCCAAGATCGCTTATAACAAAGTCCTCTGATCGAGTATAACAAAGTCCCATGATCGAGTATAACAAAGTCCCGTCATCGAGTATAACAAAGCCCCCTGATCGAGTATAAGAACGGCACCTGATCGAGTAAAAAAAAAGGCCCCTGGTCGAGTATAACAAAGTCCCCTGGCCGAGTATAACAATGTCCCCTGATCGAGTATAACAAAGCCCTCTCATCGAGTTTAACAAAACCCGCTGATCGAGTATAAAAAAGCCCCCTGGTCGAGTATAACAAAGTCCCCTGGTCGAGTATAACAAAGTCCCATGATCGAGTATTACAAAGGCCCCGAATCGAGTATAACAAAGGCCCCTGGTCGAAATTAACAAAGTCTCCTGAACGAGTATACTAAAGTCGCCTGGTCGAGTATAACAAAGTCCCAAGATCGAGTATAACAAAGCCCCCCGATCGAGTATAACAAATTCCTTTGATCGAGTATAACAAAGCCCCCTGATCGAGTATAACAAAGCCCCCTCGTCGAGTATAAGAAAGTCCCCTGGTCGAGTATAAAAAAGTCCCCTGATCGAGTATAACAAAGCCCCCTGATCGAGTATAACAAAGTTCCCTGATCGAGTATAACAAAGCCCCCTCATCGAGTTTAAAAAAAACCTGATCGAGTATAACAAAATCCCCTGATCGAGTAAAACAAAGTCCCCCTCATCGAGTATAAATAAGTGCCCTAATCGAGCATAACTAAGTCCCCTGATCGAGTATAACAAAGGACCCTAATGGAGTATAACAAAGTCCCAAGATTGAGAATAACAAAGTCCTTTGATCGAGTATAACAAAGTCCCCTGATCGAACATAACAAAGTCCCCTGATCGAGTATAACAAAGTACCCTGATCGAGTATAACAAAGTGCCCTGATCGAGAATAACAAAGTCCCCTGATCGAGTATAACAAAGCCCACTGATCGAGTATAAGAAAGGCGCCTGACCGAATATAACAAAGTCCCGAGTCGAGTAAAACAAACACCCCTGATTGAGTATAACAAAGCCCCCTGATCGATTATAACAAAGTCCCCTGATCGAGTATAACAAAATCCCCTGATCGAGTATAACAAAGTCCCCTGATCGAGTATAACAAAGTCCCCTGATCGAGTAAAACAAACACCCCTGGTCGAGTATAACAAAGTCCCCTGATCGAGTATAACAAAGCCCCCTGATCGAGTATAACAAAGTCCCCTTATCGAGTATAGCAAAGGCCCCTGGTCGAGTATAACAAAGTTCCCTAATCGAGTATAACAAAAGTCCCCTGGTCGAGTATAACAAAGTCCCCTGATCGAGTATAACAAAAGTCCCATGATCGAGTATAACAAAGTCCCCTCATCGAGTATAACAAAGGACCCTAATGGAGTATAACAAAGTCCCAAGATCGAGTATAACAAAGTCCTCTGATCGAGTATAACAAAGTCCTCTGATCGAACATAACAATGTCACGTCATCGAGTATAACAAAGCCCCCTAATCGAGTATAAGAAAGGCACCTGATCGAATGAAACGATGTCCCTAGTCGAGTATATACAAAGTCCCCAGATCGAGTATAACAAAGTCCCCAGATCGAGTATAAGAAAGGCACCTGATCGAATATAACAAAGTCCCGAGTCGAGTAAAACAAACACCCCTGATTGAGTATAACAAAGCCCCCTGATCGAGTATAACAAAGTCCCCTGATCGAGTATAACAAAATCCCCTGATCGATTATAACAAAGTCCCCTGATCGAGTATAACAAAGTCCCCTGATCGAGTAAAACAAACACCCCTGGTCGAGTATAACAAAGTCCCCTGATCGAGTATAACAAAAGCCCCCTAGAGTCGCGAGTATAACGTCCCTTATCGAGTATAGCAAAGAGGCCCTGGTCAAAATCTCTTAATTCCCCTAATCGGTATAACAAAAGTCCCTGGTCGGTATAACAAAAGTCCCTGATCGATATAACAAAAGTCCCATGATCGAGTATAACAAGTCCCCTCATCGAGTATAACAAAGGACCCTAATGGAGTATAACAAGTCCCAAGATCTCGAGTATAACAAAGTCCTCTGATCGAGTATAACAAGATCCTCCTGATCGAACATAACAATGTCACGTCATCGAGTATAACAAAGCCCCCTAATCGAGTATAAGAAAGGCACCTGATCGAATGAAACGATGTCCCTAGTCGAGTATATACAAAGTCCCCAGATCGAGAATAACAAAGTCCCCAGATCGAGTATAAGAAAGGCACCTGATCGAATATAACAAAGTCCCCTGATCGAGTAAAACAAACACCCCTGGTCGAGTATAACAAAGCCCCCTGATCGAGTATAACAAAGTCCCCTTATCGAGTATAGCAAAGGCCCCTGATCGAGTAAAACAAACACCCTTGATCGAGTTGAACAAAACCCCCTGATCGAGTATAAAGAAGCCACCCTCTTCGAGTTTAACAAAGTCCCATGATCGAGTAAAACAAACACCCTTGATCGAGTTGAACAAAACCCCCTGATCGAGTATAAAGAAGCCCCCTCTTCGAGAATAACAAAGTCCTTTGGTCGAGTTTAACAAAGTCCCATGATCGAGTATAACAAAGGCCCCTTATCGAGTATAACAAAGGCCCCTGGTCGAGTATAACAAGATGCCCTGATCGAGCATAACAAATTCCCCTGATCGAGTATAAAAAAGTCCCTGATCGAGTATAACAAAGCCCCCTGATCGAGTATAACAAAGTCCCCTGATCGAGTATAACAAAATCCCTGGTCGTGTATAACAATCCCTGGTCGGTATTACACAAAAGTCCCTGATCGGTATAACCAAGCCCCTTATCCGGGTTTAACAAAACCCCTGATCGAGTATAAAAACCCCTGATGGGGAGTATAACAAGAATCCCCTGGTCGAGTATAATAAAGTCCCGTGATCGAGTATAACAAAGGCCCCTGATCGAGTATAACTAAGTCCCCTGATCGAGTATAACAAAGGACCCTAATGGCGTATAACAAAGTCCCAAGATTGCATATAACAAAGTCTCCTGATCGAGAATAGCAAAGTCCCCTGATCGAGAATAACAAAGTACCCTCATCGAGTATAACAAAGTGCCCTGATCGAGAAAAACAAAGTCCCCTGATCGAGTTTAACAAAGTCCCCTTATCGAGTACAATAAAGCCCCTGATCGAGTATAACAAGTCCCCTGATCGAGTATAACAAAAGTCCCCTGGTCGAGTATAACAAATTCCCCTGATCGAGTATAACAAAAGTCCCATGATTGAGTATAGCAAAGTCCCCTGATCGAGTATTACAAAGGACCCTAATGGAGTATAACAAAGTCCCAAGATCGAGTATAATAAAGTCCTCTGATCGAGTATTACAAAGTCCTCTGATCGAACATAACAATGTCACGTCATCGAGTATAACAAAGCCCCCTAATCGAGTATAAGAAAGGCACCTGATCGAATAAAACGATGTCCCTATTCGAGTATATACAAAGTCCCCAGATCGAGTATAACAAAGCCCCCTAATCGAGTATAAGAAAGGCACCTGATCGAATAAAACGATGTCCCTAGTCGAGTATATACAAAGTCCCCAGATCGAGTATACCAAAGTCCCCAGATCGAGTATAAGAAAGGCACCTGATCGAATATAACAAAGTCCCGAGTCGAGTAAAACAACCACCCCTGATTGAGTATAACAAAGCCCCCTGATCGATTATAACAAAGTCCCCTGATCGAGTATAACAAAGTCCCCAGATCGAGTATAACAAAGTCCCCAGATCGAGTATAACAAAATCCCCTGATCGAGTATAACAAAGCCCCTCATAGAGTATAAAAAAGCCCCCTGGTCGAGTATAACAAAGTCCCCTGATCGAGTTCAACAAAGTCACCTCATCGAGAATAACAAAGTCCCCTGATCGAGTATAACAAAGCCCCCTGATCGAGTATAGCAAAGCCCATGATCGAGTATAAAAAAGTCCCATGATCGAGTATAACAAAATCCCCTGATCGAGTATAACAAAGTCCCCTGGTCGTGTATAACAAAGTCCCCTGGTCGAGTATTACAAAGTCCCCTGATCGAGTATAACAAAGCCCCCTCATCGAGTTTAACAAAACCCCCTGATCCAGTATAAAAAAGCCCCCTGGTCGAGTATAACAAAGTCCCCTGGTCGAGTATAATAAAGTCGAATGATCGAGTATAACAAAGTCCCCTGATCAAGTATAACTAAGTCACCTGATCAAGTATAACAAAGGACCCAAATGGCGTATAACAAAGCCCCAAGATCGCTTATAACAAATTCTCCTGATCGAGTATAACAAATTCCCCTGATCGAGTATAACAAAGTACCCTGATCGAGTATAACAAAGTGCCCTGATCGAGAATAACAAAGTCCCCTGATCGAGTATAACAAAGTCCACTTATCGAGTATAAGAAAGGCACCTGACCGAATATAACGAAGTCCCGAGTCGAGTAAAACAAACATCCCTGATTAAGTATAACAAAGCCCCCTGATCGAGTATAACAAAGTCCCCTAATCGAGTATAGCAAAATTCCCTGATCGAGTATAACAAAGTCCCTTGATCGAGTATAACAAAGTCCCCTGATCGAGTAAAACAAACACCCCTGGTCGAGTATAACAAAGTCCCCTGATCGAGTATAACAAAGCCCCCTGATCGAGTATAACAAAGTCCCCTGATCGAGTAAAACAAACACCCCTGGTCGAGTATAACAAAGTTCCCTGATCGAGTATAACAAACCCCCCTGATCGAGTATAACAAAGTCCCCTAATCGAGTATAACTGAGTGCCCTAATCGAGCATAACTAAGTCCCCTGATCGAGTATAACAAAGGACCCTCATGGAGTATAACAAAGTCCCAAGATCGAGTATAACAAAGTCCTCTGATCGAGTATAACAAAGTCCCCTGATCGAGTATAACAAAGTCCCGTCATCGAGTATAACAAATCCCCCTGATCGAGTAAAAGAAAGGCAACTGATCGAGTAAAAAAAAGGCCCCTGGTCGAGTATAACAAAGTCCCCTGGCCGAGTATAACAATGTCCCCTGATCGAGTATAACAAAGCCCTCTCATCGAGTTTAACAAAACCCGCTGATCGAGTATAAAAAAGCCCCCTGGTCGAGTATAACAAAGTCCCATGATCGAGTATTACAAAGGCCCCGAGACGAGTATAACAAAGGCCCCTGGTCGAAAATAACAAAGTCCCCTGAACGAGTATACTAAAGTCCCCTGGGCGAGTATAAAAAAAGTCCCAAGATCGAGTATAACAAAGCCCCCCGATCGAGTATAACAAAGTCCTTTGATCGAGTATAACAAAGCCCCCTGATCGAGTATAACAAAGCCCCCTCGTCGAGTATAAGAAAGTCCCCTAGTCGAGTATAAAAAAGTCCCCTGATCGAGTATAACAAAGCCCCCTGATCGAGTATAACAAAGTTCCCTGATCGAGTATAACAAAGCCCCCTCATCGAGTTTAAAAAAAACCTGATCGAGTATAACAAAATCCCCTGATCGAGTAAAACAAAGTCCCCTCATCGAGTATAAATAAGTGCCCTAATCGAGCATAACTAAGTCCCCTGATCGAGTATAACAAAGGACCCTAATGGAGTATAACAAAGTCCCAAGATTGAGAATAACAAAGTCCTTTGATCGAGTATAACAAAGTCCCCTGATCGAACATAACAAAGTCCCCTGATCGAGTATAAAAAGTACCCTGATCGAGTATAACAAAGTGCCCTGATCGAGAATAACAAAGTCCCCTGATAGAGTAGAACAAAGCCCACTGATCGAGTATAAGAAAGGCGCCTGACCGAATATAACAAAGTCCCGAGTCGAGTAAAACAAACACCCCTGATTGAGTATAACAAAGCCCCCTGATCGATTATAACAAAGTCCCCTGATCGAGTATAATAAAATCCCTGATCGAGTATAACAAAGTCCCTGATCGAGTATATGAAGTCCCCTGATCGAGTAAAACAAACACCCTGGTCGAGTATAACAAAAGTCCCTGATCGAGTATAACAAAGCCCCTGATCGAGTATAACAAAGTCCCCTGATCGAGTATAGCAAAGGCCCCTGGTCGAGTATAACAAAGTTCCTAATCGAGTATAACAAAAGTCCCCTGGTCGAGTATAACAAAGTCCCCTGATCGAGTATAACAAAAGTCCCATGATCGAGTATAACAAAGTCCCTGATCGAGTATAACAAAGGACCCTAATGGAGTATAACAAAGTCCCAAGATCGAGTATAACAAAGTCCTCTGATCGAGTATAACAAAGTCCTCTGATCGAACATAACAATGTCACGTCATTGAGTATAACAAAGCCCCCTAATCGAGTATAAGAAAGGCACCTGATCGAATATAACAATGTCCCTAGTCGAGTATATACAAAGTCCCCAGATCGGGTATAACAAAGTCCCCAGATCGAGTATAACAAAGTCCCCTGATCGAGTATAACAAACCCCCTCATCGAGTATAAAAAAGGCCCCTGGTCGAGTATAACAAAGTCCGCAGATCGAGTACAAAAAAGTCCCCTGATCGAGTATAACAAAGTCCCCTGATCGAGTATAACATAGTCCCCTGGTCGTATATAACAAAGTCCCCTGGTCGAATATTACAAACTCCCCTGATCGAGTATAACAAACCCCTCTCATCGAGTTTAACAAAAACCCCTGATCGAGTATAAAAAAGCCCCCTGGTCGAGTATAACAAAGTCCCCTGGTTGAGTATAATAAAGTCCCATGATCGAGTATAACAAAGGCCCCTGATCGAGTATAACTAAGTCCCCTGATCGAGTATAACTAAGTCCCCTGATCGAGTATAACAAAGGACCCTAATGGCGTATAACAAAGTCCCAAGATCGCGTATAACAAAGTCTCCAGATCGAGTATAACAAAGTCCCCTGATCGAGTATAACAAAGTACCCTGATCGAGTATAACAAAGTACCCTAATCAAGAATAACAAAGTCCCCTGATCGACTTTAACAAAGTCCCCTTATCGAGTACAATAAAGCCCATGATCGAGTATAACAAGTCCCCTGATCAAGTATAACAAAGTCCCCTTATCGAGTATTAGAAAGGCCCCTAATCGAGTATAACAAAGTCCGCTGATCGAGTATACTAAAGTCCCCTGGTCGAGTAAAACAAAGTCCCCTGGCCGAGTATAACAAAGTACCCTGATCGAGTATAACAAAGCCCCCTCATCGAGTTTAACAAAACCCCCTGATCGAGTATAAATAAGGCCCCTGGTCGAGTATAACAAAGTCCCCTGGTCGAGTATAACAAAGTCCCATGATCGAGTATAACACAGGCCCCTTATCGAGTATAATAAAGGCCCCTGGTCGAGTATAACAAAGTCCTTTGGTCTAGTATAACAAAGTCCCATAATCGAGTATAACAAAGGCCCCTTATCGAATATAACAAAGGCCCCTGGTCGAGTATAACAAAATCCCCTGATCGAGTATAACAAGTCCCCTGACCGAGTATAACAAAGTCCCCTGATCGAGTAAAACAAACACCCCTGATCGAGTTTTACAAAACCCCCTGATCGAGTATAAAACGCCCCCGGGTCGAGTATAACAAAGTCCTTTGGTCGAGTATAACAAAGTCCCATAATCGAGTATAACAAATTCCTCCCATCGAGTTTAACAAAAACCCCTGATCGAGTATGAAAAAGCCCCCTGGTCGAGTATAACAAAGCCCCCTCATCGAGTATAACAAAGTCCCCTGATCGTGTATAACTAAGTGCCCTAATCGATATAACAAAGGACCTTAATGCCGTATAACAAAGTCCCCTGATCGATATAACAAAGTCCCCTGATCGAGTATAACAAAGTCCCCAGATCGAGTATAACAAAGTCCCCTCATCGAGTATAACAATGCCCCCTCATCGAGTATAAAAAAGCCCCCTGGTCGCGTATAACAAAGTCCCTGATCAAGTATAACAAACCCCTCTGATCGAGTAGAACAAAGCCCCCTCATCGAGTATAAAAGAGCCCCCTGGTCGAGTATAACAAAATCCCCTGGTCGAGTGTAACAAAGTCCCAAGATCGAGTATTTCAAAGGCCCCGAATCGAGTATAACAAAGTCCCCTGAACGAGTATAACAAAGTCCCCTGATCGAGTATAACAAAGTCCCCTGGTCGTCTATAAAAAAGTCCCCTGATTGAGTATAAGAAAGCCCCCTGATCGAGTTTAACAAAACCCCCTGATCGAGTATAAAAAAGCCCCCTGGTCGAGTATAACAAAGTCCCCTTGTCGAGTATAACAAAGTCCTATGATCGAGTATAACAAAGGTCCCTTATCGAGTATAACAAAGGCCCCTGGTCGAGTATAACAAAATCTCCTGATCGAGTATAACAAAGTCCCCTGATCGAGTATAAAAAGTCCAATGATCGAGTAAGACAAACACCCCTGATCGAGTATAACAAAGTCCCCTGATCGAGTACAACAAAGCCCCCCTCATCGAGTATAAAAAAGCCCCCTGGTCGAGTATAAGAAAGTCTCTGATCGAGTACAACAAAGCCCTTTGATCGAGTATAACAAAGCCCCATCATCGAGTATAACTAAGTCCCCTGGTCGAGTATAATAAAGTCCCATGATCGAGCATAACAAAGGCCCCTGATCGAGTATAACTAAGTCCCCTGATCGAGTATAACAAAGGACCCTAATGGCGAAATCAAGGTCCCAAGATCGCGTATAACAAAGTCTCCTGATCGAGTATAACAAATTCCCCTGATCGAGTATAACAAAGTACCCTGATCGAGTATAACAAATTGCCCTGATCGAGAATAACAAAGTCCCCTGATCGAGTTTAACAAAGTCCCCTGTTCGAGTACAATAAAGCCCCTGATCGAGTATAACAAATTCCCCTGATCGAGCATAACAAAGTCCCATTATCGAGTATAACAAAGGTCCCTGATCGAGTATAACAAAGTCCCCTGATCGAGTATACTAAAGTCCCCTGGTCGAGTAAAACAAAGTCCCCTGGCCGAGTATAACAATGTCCCCTGATCGAGTATAACACAGGCCCCTTATCAAGTGTAACAACGGCTCCTGGTCGAGTATAACAAAGTCCTTTGGTCGAGTATAACAAAGTCCCATAATCGAGTATACCAAAGGCCCCTTATGGAATATAACAAAGGCCCCTGGTCGAGTATAACAAAATCCTCTGATCGAGTATAACAAAGTCCCCTGATCGAGTATAACAAAGTCCCCTGATCGAATAAAACAAGCACCCCTGATCGAGTTTAACAAAACCCCCTGATCGAGTATAAAAAAGCCCCCTGGTCGAGTATAACAAAGTCCTTTGGTCGAGTATAACAAAATCCCGTCATCGAGTATAACAAAGCCCCCTGATCGAGTATAAGAAAGGCACCTAATCGAATATAACAATGTTCCTAGTCGAGTACATACAAAGTCCCCTGATCGAGTATAACAAAGTCCCCAGATCGAGTATAACAGAGTCCCCTCATCGAGTATAACAATCCCCCCTCATCGAGTATAAAAAAGCCCCTTGGTCGCGTATAACAAAGTCCCTGATCAAGTATAACAAAGCCCTCTGATCGAGTAGAACTAAGACCCTCATCGAGTATAAAAAAGCCACCTGGTCGAGTATAACTCAGTCGCAGTCAGGAGCAGTAGCAGTCAGTCACAGAGCGAAGTGGAAGTCGGAGAAGGAACAGACACAGCTGATTGGCTAGTCATTGGACCTCTCCCACCTTCCCACGTACCTTGGAAAACCAAAGCACCTGACTTCAATTCTCCAGCTGACAATTCTGTTGATTCGATCAACACATTGAGCCTCTCCTACAGTATCGGACCTCCCTTAGGAACCCCGAATGCTGCTGAGGGGCTTAGTGTGAAGAAAGAGTCATCAGTAAGTTTGCAGACCTTTTTCTACCACTCTAACCTTTATCTTCCGTGCCGTGAAAGGACCTATTCCCCTGTCAGCTGACGTACTGGGGAGTATTCCTCTGGAAACGCCCTCTGTCCCCACACCTCGCTAGCGCGTGTTTGTGTGAAGGGTGGAGGGTCAGCACAGCCTGCCGATTCGCCTGGGGACCCCTGTGATAGTGCAGGGCCTCCCCTACGTGAGGGGCGCAGGAAATTAGGGACTGTTAGGGGAGATCTCCATAAATCTCCAATTCAAACAGTTAAAATGCCTTCAATTAAAATTAAAGTGGACCGTACCATCCAACCGTGCATGGACCTCGCCTCACTTATTTTCCAGCTGACCTGTATATTTCAGATCCGTTCCTTCACCAATGACGACATTATCAAAATATTTGTACAAACTGATGAAGATGCCGACCTATTCCACTCCCCAGCAATGAACAACAGACTGAGGGACAATGGCCTAACGGTCCTCAGTTCACCCGAATACCGCGCAAAATGCACCCTCATATGTAGAAAAGTCATCCCTCAGATCCTTGACAACCCTAACCTATTGACAGACCTCAACTCACAAAACACCCCCCAAATGACATATGCAGCCCGGATGGGAACTCTCCCCATGTTAAAAATCACTACGGCTACTCAAACTGACGCCATCAAATTAAAATCATACGGAATAAAAATCGGCAGCAATATCATCCCCTCAAGAGACATTGAATTCCAACACTTCATACAAGTACACCAATGTTTCAATTGCTACCAATTCGGGCACAACACCAACCGTTGCAGTAACACAATAACTTGCTCAAAGTGTGCCAATCAAGGCCACTCATACCGAAACTGCACTGCCACGGTAACAAAATGCTGCAACTGTAAAGGCCCTCACGCTGCCATCAGCAACAAGTGCAAAATCAGACTCGACAATAGCACAACACCACTCCCTCCCCGCCGACCTTCACCTCCTACAGCACCCCCCACAGCACCACCTCCACCTCCCCACCACTCACTCCCTACTGCCACGGCCCTCCCCACCCGCACTTGCTGGACCAACAACGTGACCGCCCCCCCACCCTCCTCCGACATGGATGCAAAAATCACCACCATCATACTTCTGGCACATACCCTAAGCAACGGAAACAGGTCTCTTTTTCTGAAACTGGCAATTGATGGTTTGAGGGAGAACGGCCTCCCTACCATACACATTCCTGATTCCTTCAGAACCGGTCCCGACCTCATCTTCCCCACTGCCCCCATCCCCGACCGGACCAGCATGCCACCCCCTCCCCCCAGAGAAACCACTGCAATCTCCCTCCGCCCCTCCACTTCTGCCATGCCCACACCTCACTTATCTCACCAACCTACTATTACCTCACCCCCCGGAGTAATCAGTCCAAAACCTCCCGACCCCTCCACCTTGACCTTGCCTACACCTGACTTTTCCCACACGACTACGATGAACTCCCAGACCACAAAAATCCGAACCAAACCCAATCTTCCCCTAACACCTCAGACTCCCAAGAATAAAATGGCTGCCCATCCCCCCACTGAACTGGTGGTCAAGACCACTAGACCTAAGAGGAAGAACACCTCCCCCCTTTCTTCCTACACACCTGACTGCAAAAGAATTATAAAATACACACATCCAACTAAATCTATAATTAAAGTAAATCTATTCGGCACTACCCCAAAGAAAACAGGAAACAACCCCGACACGAACCTAGCACACTCCACTCATCCTCCCGACTCCCCCACACACACAGTCACGTAACCGCCCATCCCTCACCTACATACACCTCACTCAGACCTCGCTCACAGTCACTCGACAAGTTAGACCTCATCCCTGCACCCCAGAATTTCAATCTCATATAAGTAACAAATTATACAACATGATCACCATTATGCAATACAACTGTAGAGCATATCACTCAAACAGACACGCCATCTCTCTCCTCATACAAGAACACAACCCAGACATCCTCCTCCTTAACTCAACATGCACAAATACAAAAATCAAGCACTTCGGCTACACAAGCAGACAATCACCCCACGAACTATTCGAGGGCGTTGCAATCCTCATCAGATCCTCCATGAAACACGAATTCATCACCAACTTTGCTTTCAAACACTTCATGGCCGCCAAGATCTACACTCAACACGGACAGATTATCATCTGCACAACATACTCAAGACCTAACTCGCGTATCCCCTTCACAGACCTAAACTCCATCTTTAACAACTCACACCTACCTGTAATACTAATGGCCGACCTCAATGCACACCACACCGCATTCCAACACAACCGCATCGACCCCCTTGGCCAACAACTACACGCTTTGGTCACTCACAAAAACCTTCACCACATTGGCCCTTTCTTCCCCACATTCTACGCTGCTCACGGCAAAGGCACTCCAGACATCGTCATCACCAACACCCCTGCCCTCCAATTCCAACACTACATCACTCCCGGCCCCCTATCAGGCTCAGACCACATTCCCATCACTCTTCACCTCTCCAACAATCCCATCCTCCTCCCAACAACCTCACCTCAATACCAGTATCAACACGCAGATTGGGATGCCTTCAAAACCACACTCTCTGAACAACAATACACACTCAACCTCGAACACCAACCCACTAGGATGATTGAGGAAACCTGGACACACCTTTTCAACACTATCACCGCCATAGCAGATACCCACATTCCTAAACACCGGTTCAAGAAAAATACTCCTTCACACCCTCCATAAGAACTCAACGCCTACTTCACTGCTACAGGACACGATTCGAACTAAACAAACTTAACCTAGCACCAGTTTACACAGACATCTCCACACTAAGAACACACATCATCCATAGCCTCCGTCAAGATCATGAGGTTCACTGGGCAAAACTCGTAGAGGCTGCCCAGGAACACACAACACATAACCCCCGAGAATTTTGGCAAAGGATCGCCAAGCTGAAAGGAACTGCAAAACCCCCCTTTGATCACCTGCTAGTAAATGGTAGGAAAATCAATGAGCCAGCCGACGTAGCACAAACACTAAAACAACACTGGGAACACATTTTCCACCCACACCCCTCCACACAACAAAGGTACATCTTAAACCACATAAACAACATCACCACACACATGCAAACACTTCACGACAGAACAACTCCTGACAACACAATAGATACCTCCACTCTCACACAGGACCACACCCTCACTGCTCCTTTCACCCCAACAGAAGTCGCACAAGCACTGGACAAAACCAAAAAGAAAACACCAGGTAACAGCAATATTGGTCAAGCAATCCTGAAGCACCTGCCCCCAGAAACAATCACAGCTATTACATACCTCTACA
>NW_024713100.1:0-2955 GCF_018991925.1 Homarus americanus
GGCTTGTCGTGAAAGCAAAGGTATTCAGAATGCTTTTATTGTCCTGGTGGCCCAGCGGTAGCGTTCCCCGGTCACAATTAGAAGATCGTTGGTTCGAATCCTCGTGGGGTGAGGTGTTGATTATATGAAGAAGTCCGCGTGCTTTATTGGGCTAATGAAATATATATGGATCCTCGTGTTTCGAAGCGGCATTTGGTAAAATGTTGGTCTGATCACCTAAGCGGCACGGGTGGTCCCAATTAGAGTTTCACGGCGCCATAATCTCGTTGAACTGGCTTTGTGTGAAGTATAGCAGAGTCTAGGACTGCTTTTATTGTCCTGGTGGCCCAGAGGTAGCGTCCCCCGGTCACAATTATAAGATTGTGGGTTCAAATCTAGGTGGGGTGAGGTGTTGATTATAGGTAGAAGTCCGCGTGCTTTAATGGTCTAATGAAATATATATGGATCCTCGGGTTTCGAAGCCACATTTGGTAAAACGTTGCTCTGATCACCTAAGCGGCACGGGGGGTCCTCATTAGAGGTTCACGGCGCCATAAGCTCGTTGAACAGGCTCTGTGTGAAATATAGCAGAGTCTAGGACTGCTTTTATTGTCCTGGTGGCCTAGAGGTAGCATTCCCCGGTCACAATTATAAGATCGTGGGTTCAAATCCTGGTGGGGTGAGGTGTTGATTAAATGTAGAAGTCCGCGTGCTTTATTGGGCTAATGAAATATACATGGATCCTCGGGTTTCGAAGCCGCATTTGGTAAAATTTTGCTCTGATCACCTAAGCGGCACGGGTTAGTACCCATTAGAGGTTCACGGCGCCATAAGCTCGTTGAACAGGCTTTGTGTGAAATATAGCAGAGACTAGGACTGCGTTTATTGTCCTGGTGGCCCAGCGGTAGCGTTCCCCGGTCACAATTATAAGATCGTGGATTCAAATCCTGGTGGGGTGAGGTGTTGATTATATGTTGAAGTCCGCGTGCTTTATTGGGCTAATGAAATATGTATGGATCCTCGTGTTTCCAAGCGGCATTTGGTAAAATGTTGGTCTGATCACCTAAGCGGCACGGGTGGTCCCAATTAGAGTTTCACGGCGCCATAATCTCGTTGAACAGGCTTTGTGTGAAATATAACAGAGTCTAGGACTGCTTTTATTGTCCTGGTGTCCCAGAGGTAGCGTCCCCCGGTCACAATTATAAGATTGTGTCTCCAAACCTGGTAAGAGGTTGATATAAAGAAGTCCGCGGCTTTATTGGGCTAATGAAAATATATGGATCCTCTCGTTTCACGCCGCATTTGGAAAAACGTTGCTCTGACCAATCCGCACGGGTGGTCCCCATTAGAGGTTCACGCGCCAAAGCCATTGAACAGGCTTTGTATGAAATATAGCAGAGTCTAGAACTGCTTTTAATGTCCCAGGCCAAGAGGTAGCGCCCCGGCCAAACTATAAGATTGTGGGTCTAAACTGGTGGGGTGAGGTGTTGATTATATGTAAGTCCCAGCGTTTTAATGGTCTAATGAAAATATATATGATCCCGGTAACGGCCACACTGCAAAACGCTGCTCGATCACCTAACGGAACGGTGGTCCCTATTAGAGGTTCACGGCGCCATAATCTCGCTGAACAGGCCTTTGTGTGAAAATATAGCAGAGTCTAGAATGTTTTTAGTTTCCGGTGGCCCAGAGGTAAGGCCCCCCGTCACAATTATAAGATCGTGTTCAAACCTGGTGGGGGAGGTGTTGATTACATGAAGAAATCAGATGCCTTTAATGGTCTAATGAAATATATACGATCCTCGGCTCGAATCCATTTGGTAAAACGTTGCTCTGATCAACCGCACGTGGATCCCATTAGAGGTTCACGGCTAAAGCTCGCGGAACAGGCTTGTGAAATATAGAAGAGTCTAGGAATGCTTTATGTCCTGCAGGCCCAGAGGTAAGCTCCCGTCACAATAAGATCGTGGGTTCAAACCCTGGTGGGGTGATGTGTTGATTAAATGAAGAAGTCCCGATGCTTTATTAATAATGAAATATATATGATTCTTGTATCCTTCGCATTGACAAAACGCTCTAATCAACTGCGCATCGGTGGTCCCTCATTAGAGTTAACACGGGCCATGCCCGTTGAACAGGCTTTGTGTGAACATACTGAGTCTAGGACTGCTTTTATTTCCCTGGCCCAGAGGTAGCATACCCCGGTCACAATTATAAGATCGTGGGTTTGAATCCTGGTAGGGTGAGGTGTTGATTATATGTAGAAGTCCGCAAAGGATTGACAATAATGAAATATTTATGGATCATCACTGTTTTCAAGCCGGATTTGGTAAACATTGCTCCTGATCACCTTAGCGGCACGGTGGATCCCCATTAGAGGTTCCGGATTGCCATAAGCAAGTTGAACAGGCTTTGTGTGAAATATAGCAGAGTCTAGAATGCTTTTATTGTCCTGGTGGCCCAGAGGTAGCGTCCCGGTCCAATCCCACTAAGATCATCAGGTTCAAATCCTGGTGGGGTGAGGTGTTGATTATATGTAGAAGTCGCGTGTATATTGGGCTAATAGAAATATATATGGATCCTCGTGTTTACGAAGCCGCATTCAGTAAAACGTTGCTCTGATCACCTAAGAGCGCGGTGGTCCCCATTAGAGGTTCACGCGCCATAGCTTGTTGAACAGGCTTTGTGTGAAATATAGCAGTCTAGGACTGCTTTTATTGTCCGCAGTGGCCCAGAGGTGGCGCTTGGTACAATAATTATAAGATCGTGGGTTCAAATCTGGCCGGGTGAGGTGTTGATTAAATGTAGAAGTCCGCTGCTTTATTGAACATGAAATATATATGGATCCTTCTTCTTGTTTCGAAGCAGCATTTGGAAAAATGTTGGTCTGATCACCTAAGCTGGCACGGGTGGTCCCCATTAGGGTTCACGGCGCCATAAGCTCGCTGAACAGGCTTTGTAGAAATATAGCAGAGT
>NW_024713101.1:0-14100 GCF_018991925.1 Homarus americanus
CTATTGTACCGTTTTGTCCTTTATTAACGGTGGTGTTACTACAGGCAGCGTGGTGTGGGGGGAGGGCCGCTGCTTCACATTGTTCAGTCTTTGACGTGTAACACAAAACGTGAGATGTTGTGGTCCTTCACTACCTCACAACACACACACACATCTCCTAGTTACCACATGCTGTTGTTATTAAAGCTCCACCAATGAGTAAGCGTCGCTGTCTCGTCCTTTGCTCCGCCGACAGTTACAGTGTGTAGCTGTAGGACTCGCCGCCGTGTTTGTTTCATGTGGCGACACTAAACTCCCGGAAATTTGTAGGTGTTAAGCTGGAGCGTTTGAGCTGTTGTTGTCGTCACCTTGTTGATGTTTTGTAGGTCCGTGTTGGCTGAGGATTGTTGTTAGTGTTTCTTAAGGCATTAATAAACTAGTCATGAGGTTCTATAGGAATTATATCCTGCTGTTCTTTTTGTTCTTGTTCTTTTTATTGTTGTTGTTGTTCTTCAGTTGCATAATTCGAGTTGTGATTATCAGTAGAAGTTTGACGGGCTGGATTCTCTTATCGTTTCTTTAATTCATAAACAAGAACCGTAAGCACAAGAGCAAAACAAAGACATAACCAATGAACTAAAAACAGATATATTGAAGGTTTAAATTTCTGGGATAGATTTAAATAGATCTTGGGTATATTTTCTCGTTCTTGGAGGTCAGGCCAGGCCAGGTCAGGTCATGTCATGTTAGGTGTACCGAATACGCTAGCAGAGGTGGTCAGATGCCTTGGGAATACTGCAGAGTAATTGAGGTCAGGTCAGGTGGCCTCAATACCTGCTTCAAGGTGTAATAGAGGTGAAAAATAATGGGTTTCTTGATTGGATCTGGTTAAGTCAGGTCAGGTAAAGTCAGATACAGAGGCTGGGTGTATGACTGTGGGTTGGTGGGTGTATGACTGTGGGTTGGTGGGTGTATGACTGTGGGTTGATGGGTGTATGACTGTGGGTTGGTGGGTGTATGACCGTGGGTTGATGGGTGTATGACTGTGGGTTGGTGGGAGTATGACTGTGGGTTGATGGGTGTTTGACTGCGGGTTGGTGGGTGTATGACTGTGGGTTGGTGGGTGTATGACTGTGGGTTGACGGGTGTATGACTGTGGGTTGATGGGTGTATGACTGCGGGTTGGTGGGTGTATGACTGCGGGTTGGTGGGTGCATGACTGTGGGTTGGTGGGTGTATGACTGTGGGTTGGTGTGGGTTGGTGGGTGTATGACTGTGGGTTGGTGGGTGTATGACTGTGGGTTGGTGGGTGTATGACTGTAGGTTGATTGGTGTATGACTGGGTTGGTGGGTGTATGACTGTGGGTTGGTGGGTGTATGACTGTGGGTTGGTGGGTGTATGACTGTGGGTTGATGGGTGTATGACTGTGGGTTGGTGGGTGTATGATCGTGGGTTGATGGGTGTATGACTGTGGGTTGGTGGGAGTATGACTGTGGGTTGATGGGTGTTTGACTGCGGGTTGGTGGGTGTATGACTGTGGGTTGGTGGGTGTATGACTGTGGGTTGGTGGGTGTATGACTGTGGGTTGTTGGGTGTATGACTGCGGGTTGGTGGGTGTATGACTGCGGGTTGGTGGGTGTATGACTGTGGGTTGGTGGGTGTATGACTGTGGGTTGGTGGGTGTATGACTGTGGGTTGGTGGGTGTATGACTGTGGGTTGGTGGGTGTATGACTGTGGGTTGGTGGGTGTATGACTGTGGGTTGATGGGTGTTTGACTGCGGGTTGGTGGGTGTATGACTGTGGGTTGGTGGCTGTTTGACTGTGGGTTGGTGGGTGTATGACTGTGGGTTGATGGGTGTATGACTGTGGGTTGATGGGTGTATGACTGTGGGTTGGTGGCTGTATGACTGTGGGTTGGTGGGTGTATGACTGTGGGTTGGTGGGTGTATGACTGTAGGTTGATGGGTGTATGACTGGGTTGGTGGGTGTATGACTGTGGGTTGGTGGGTGTATGACTGTGGGTTGATGAGTGTATGACTGTAGGTTGATGGGTGTATGACTGTGGGTTGGTGGGTGTATGACAGTGGTGACAAGGATTATTTGAGCTTGACAAAATTTAGATAGATAGCAGCATGGTTTAGTCGTGTTCAGTTTAGTTTAAATTGTGTTTAGGTTAGGTTGGTTCATGTCAGGTACAGAGTTTGGCCAGGGTCCTTTATTCAAGCTGTCAGGGTTAAACTTCCTTCCTAGAAAGATGAACACACGAACCTACGGACGACACACGAACACAATAACACATGATCATACACGGAAACGAACACACGAATGGACATACTCAGGATATCGGGGAATAAATATAAAATTATGAAAATGCATAAAAAGTCTTTGACGGATAAACAACTTTGTAATGTTAGAATCGATATTCCTGATATTATAGAAAATCAAACTAACTTCCTTTAAACACTCTTGGCTCTTCCTGTGTATAAGAAGAGTTTAATCTGGTATTTTTTTTTTTCTAGTAATTGGTGTTATCAGGGGAAGAGATTGTGTCGTTTGTGGTCTGTCATTCAAGGTTGTTTAGTGTTTGAAGCTCGTTAATTCATTATGCTTGTAGCCCCCATCTCTGCATACAACCCTGGTGCTTCTTGCTGTTGATACTCCCACGAAAATAAATTGTCAGATTAACGAAACGAAGATTAAAAAATTTTGTTTTAATTCACGGATTAACCATACTTCACCCAATCTAACTTAACCTATCCTAACCTAACCTAACCAAATCTAATCATAATTGTGTTTTAAAAAAAGGTTTACAGGCATAGGTAACAAGCTGGTCCCTTAACGGGAGAACACAAGGCTTCCCAACCCTCACCTGATGAAATAGAATCATTATACCCAACCTGATCTAATTAAGGACACGTTAGGCTTTGTAAGATAGTTTAGTTTGAAGTGAAGTGCCAATATTAAGACACATACACTATGCGAAACACCGGCTGTGCCTAAACTAATGATTCCCCGCTCTACATGAACGCTGAGATAACAAGTTGACTTTTTTATCGAGGAGGAGCCAAAGTCTTTCACGATAGTCACAGTCTTAGCTAAACTTGTTAACATGGTTAGCAACTTCTGGAAACATCGCGCTTAACCGAGTTATCAAGTTGTGAATAAGCTGACTCACAAAGGAGATGTATTCCTCGACGAATTATTAATTAATGACAAGCGTTACACCTGTCCGCCATTCTAGGCCACGCCTCTCACCCCCCCCTCCCCTTAAGTCAATAGCCTTCAAAAGCAGTGAAAGACGAAATTGGTTCTTATAATCATGACTGCTTTCTCGGGACATTGTGTATACAACACACTCTAAACTAAGCCTAGGTACCTTCTTAACCCCTCATAATCCGCCGATGGAAAGTCTGGGACTCTGCCCATATTTTCATTATTTTTTCCTTTCCAAATTTAGGGTAAACCTGATTTCTCTGTGATCACTGTTCCCAAGTTCTTCCCCTATTGTGATATCTCTGATAATATTTTCTTTATTTTTTCATACTAGGTCTAATATATTGTCACCTCTAGTAGGTTCTGTAATTAGTTGATTCAAAAAATTGTCCTGTACTGCGTCTAGGAAGTCTTCAGATTCATAGTCACCTACAATGTTGTCCCAGTCAATATTTCTGAAGTTGAAATCCCCCATAATGCATAGGTTGTTGTATATTGCTGCCCTACTCATTTCCTGCCATATGGGCTGAGTTGCTTCTTTCCCAAGACTTGGGGGCCGGTAAATCACTCCCATAATTAGTTTTCGCTTTTTTCTGCCATTTCTACCCATACAGACTCAGTTCCTATTTCACCCTTTATTGTATTATTAATGCACCATTTTAATGTATCTCTGACGAAGAGTGCAACTCCTCCCCCCTTCCTACCTTCCCTGTCCTTGGGAAAAAGGTTGTACCCTTCTTTGTGTTACTCAGATAAAAAGTTCTTGCTCGCCAGATTCATCCAGGTTTAGGTGGCTACTATGACGTCTACATTCTCAGTACATACAACTGCTCTCAGCAAGTCTATTTTATTTCTAATGCTCCTACTGTTTGTATAGTACACATTTAAACCTACCCTTCCCTGGTCCTGTTTTACCCCTTGTTCTGAGTAACCAATTATACTCCCCTCTATCTACTGGCGAAACTTCCCCTTCGGAGTGACAATTTCACGCTCCAGACAAGTATACCCCGTCACGACTGTACAGGTAGTCGTTGCCGTAGAATCGTCGCCAGTTATCAATGAACGCCCAACCATTGCTTACACAATGTTTTTTTTATTCCAGTCGGCAATTTATAGCAATTGCCTTGGACAGCCTTTCACCGCCAACTCCTCTTCTAGACGAGACACCACATACTATTGGGTTCCCTACCCTATCACTAATCTTCCCTAATGCCTCCCTATACCTGCTGAAAAGTTCCTCACCCCTAACCTTTCCTATGTCGTTCCCTCCTACTCTAAGACACACTACCGGATTGGTACTTCCCCTGACAAGACTCTATCTATCCTCTCAGCTACATGCCCTATCCCAGCCACAGGAGAACACACCTAAGTCCTACGTTTCCTATCTCTTGCACAAAAAGTCTAATCTAAGAACCTCACCTAATGTCTACATTATTAATATAATGAGCACAACAGGGAGGAAAGGTTATCCTGTAGGCAATTGTACATAGTTACAATTCTCTCTCTCTCTCTCTCTCTCTCTCTCTCTCTCTCTCTCTCTCTGTGCCCTATTGGACATAGGAACATTAATAGTAGCAGACAAGTCAGAGGAAGAGAGGCCAGTTCTGATCACTGTGGATTTACAACGTGAACTGGATGATGTAAGGAGGGAGAGAGATGTTCCTCTCACTGAGAAAAAAAAAAGGATGGGAGAAGGAGAGGATTTATTTGCAAGACCAAAGAGAAAATACTTTTATCAAGGCTACTGCTGTGACTAATGATGTTTTTAGTAGTTTTTTTTCTCTTCCCAAGTGATTTTGTTCTCAACTGGTGTCCCTGTAATATACTGGTCTGAGGAGGATATCAGTCGAGTACTGACCTTTCGCAGCTTAAGCCCGAAAGTTTATCACTACTTGCCTGATAGAAGTCAATTTCGTTTCCCATCTATCAGTACACTGCATCGTTGGATTCTCAGCTCAATGTGGAACCAGGTGTGTTGCATGCACTTCTGCAACTGTTGTACCATAAATGTGAGTCTATGGTTGACTGTAAACGTCTACGTGTTTAATCTTTTGATGAAACAAGTGTCAGTGAAGGTAACACTTGTCTTGTGAGGTCATAATTCCTGTCACATCACTCACACCTGGAGGCAAAGGCAGCACCTGTGATCACCTGCTCTAACTGCCCCCCCCCACCACCCATAATCTGATAATCTGTTGTCAGTGGCTGTAACACTTATCATATGAAGTCATAACTCCTGTCACCTCATGTCTACATTATTAGTATAATGGACAAACAGGGAGGAAAAGAACTCCTGTAGGCAACTGTATATATAGTCATCATTACCCTATCTTAAGCTGCAGTTATTTAAATACAAGACTACAACTGAAATACATTGTTTTTCTTTTAACCTTTCCTTCTGTGTATCACCCACCACACTGACTGGTGTCCTTAGCTAAAGTTATATGCAAGATTAAACTCTCTATTATTATTATTTTCTATGTGAGATACTGAGATAACAAAGTACAGTATATAGAACCATAAAATGTTCTGTTTATAAGAGGTGAGAGGTAGGCGAGGAAGTCTGCCTGCTGACGTCAGCAAAGCTCCACCCACCTTGGCCTAGGCTAGCCTAGTCTAACCTGACCTAACCTAACCTAACCTAACCTTGTGTAAAACAAGTCTAGCCTAGCCTAGCCTAGCCTAGCCCAGCCTAACCTGACCTTATCTAACCAAAACTAACCTACCCTTGATCTGATCTGATCTGATCTAATATAGTGATTAGTTTTAATCAGATTGTTATACGTCTTTTTGATCAGTCTAAGTTTCTTTCATCTTACTCTTCATTTTTTCTCTGTTGTTCATCTTTGTTATATTGTTTTCTTTATGCTTTCTTTCTTTCCCTCCTCCTCCTCTTCTTATTCCTCTATTGTTCTTTAAGAAATCAGGATAACTGTTAAGATTTGTTGACCAATTTTCTCTACATTTTCATTAAGAGATTACTTATTAAAACAACATTATCTGTATTTATATTATCTGAAGAGGAGTCCCGGCCACAACAAACGCCCCCCACACTGGCATAATGAAACACTCCAGTAAATTATGTAAATATTCAAAAGGATTTGGATTTAATTGTAGTTTGTTTAATTTTAGGAACATTTCATTAGTGTTAACGGGAGGCAGGTAATGGCTATTATTAAAAAGCTTCCCTTATAATGACTACGGTCCCTCCAGCCAGACTTATACTAGCGTCTAAAGCCAAGGTGTGGTAGAGTCAAGGTTACTCACTGAAAAGTTTATTTGGATAAGTTCGGTGTGATTCTATTAGGTTTGGCTCCATTAGGCGGTGTAAGGTTACCTGGAGTGGATGATTATGTGTTGGGTGGGGCGGAGAGGAGTCACACCAGGTTAGTTAGACTCCAGTTAGTGTGTATTTTATCCCTTTAACTCTCAAAGGAAAATTAAATAGATTAGTTGTTTTATAAGATAATTATTTAATTTTAATTCATCGGTTTATACTTTCATGATGTTACGTAAGTCTATAAATTCACTTAATTATTTTAATGGCAGGATGATAAAAAGATACCTGCTGTAATTACCGTGTTGGAAACTACAATTAGACAACCAAAACAGCATCATCGGCCATTACAGAGCGTTATTTTGTATAATGTAAGCACTTAAGTCAGTGGCCTAAAGCCTCAGGGCTGCTGTGTGAGGTGGTTCAGTCACGATACAAACATTACCAACATGTTTATCTTCACCAGGTGGGCTTAATATGACCAGGTGATGCCTTACTAACTCTTGGATTATTATTGTTGTTTAGTGAATTTGTATGAAGCTGCAAGATCATCTTACACCTCTTGGAGAAAATTGGGTAAAAAAAAATTTTCATCCCAATTTCCCCAATTGGTAAATATTTTTTATTTTTTTTATTTTGGTATTCTTTAACCTACCTTACCTGACCTCACCTGACCTAACCTGAAAATAATCCTAGTGATAATGGTAAAAAAATGCCAAATACCTATTGGAATAAAAACGAATATTAACCGATATTTTTGTATTGTGGAGAAAACAAAATCTTCAAAAAAGTACAAAAAGTTAAAAACATAAATCAATATTTATAACAACTCCTCCAGGTATCTTTTGTTAGTTTCACCTTCAGTGTCCTCATGACTGTCCTTGTCATTTTACTATTGTTTGTCTTCCTGTATCTTGGATGTTCTCTATGTCACAGTTTGTGTTTGTTCTTTATTGTACTTCGTCACTGTCCATGTTTTACTGCATTATATTTCTTTGTTGTGATAAAATAGTTCCAAGACCTTCAGTTATAAACAATAATCATATGAAAGTCTTTGACAACAACTTAAATTATTCCTTATTTTCGTTACTTAGATCCATTGAATTTTTGTGTCCGTGTCCGTGACAATGATAATGAAAGGACTTATATTGAGTAGTCTCTCAGGTTTTCATTCGACTGTAAACATACAGTAAACATACAAAGCTGTAGTGAGACTGCTGGAGTTATGCTGCATCATATTAATGCAGCATGCAGCATAATGCGACCTCCTCTCCCTCCCTCCCCGACATGACAGCATAATGTAGCTCCCTCTACCTCCCTCCCCAGCATGACAACATAATGCAACTCCCTCTCCCTCTCTCCCCAGCATGACAGGATAATGCAGCTCCCTCTCACTCCCTACCCAGCATGACAACATTATGCAGCTCCCTCTCCCTCCCTCCCCAGCATGTCAACATAATGCAGCTCCCTCTCCCTCCCTCCCCAGCATGACAGCATAATGCAGCTCCCTCTCCCTACCTTCCCAGCATGACAGCATAATGCAGCTCCCTCTCCCTCCCTCCCTCCCCCAGCATGACAGCATAATGCAGCTCCTCTCCATCCCTCCCCCAGCATGACAGCATAATGCAGCTCCTCCTCCTCTCCCCAGCATTATGGAAAGATAATGCAGCCCTCTCCTCCATCCCCAGCTTGACAGCATAATGCAGTTCCCTCTCCCTCCTTTCCGAGCATGACAGCATAATGCAGCTCTTTCTCCCTCCCTTCCCAGCATGACAGCATAATGCAGCGCCCTCTCCCTCCCTCCCTCCCCAGCATGACAGCATAATGCAGCCCCTCTCCCTCCTCCCCTCCCCCAGCATGACATACGCAGCCCCTCTCCATCCCCTCCCCAGTATGACAGCATAATGCAGCCCTTCCTCTCTCTCCCCAGCATGACAGCATAATGCAGCTCCTCTATCCCTCCCCAGCATGACACATAATGCGTTCCCTTCCCTCTCTCCCCAGCATGACAGCATAGCAGCTCCCTGTCCCTCCCCTTCCCAGCAGCATGCAGCATAATGCGACCTCCTCTCCCTCACTCCCCGACATGACAGCATAATGCAGCTCCCTCTCCCTCCCTCCCCAGCATGACAGCATAATGCAGCTCCCTCTCCATCCCTCCCCAGCATGACAGCATAATGCAGCTCCCTCTCCCTCTCTCCCCAGCATGACAGCATAATGCAGCTCCCTCTCCCTCCATCCCCAGCTTGACAGCATAATGCAGTTCCCTCTCCCTCCTTCCCGAGCATGACAGCATAATGCAGCTTCCTCTCCCTCCCTTCCCAGCATGACATCATAATGCAGCTCCCTCTCCCTCCCTCGCCAGCATGACAGCATAATGCAGCTCCCTCTCCCTCCTTGCCCAGCATGACAACATTATGCAACTCGCTCTCCCTCCCTCCCCAGCATGACAGCATAACGTGCCCTCTCCCTCCCTCCCCAGCATGACAGCATACGCAGTCCCCTCTCCTCTCTCCCCAGCATGACAGAGCACGCAGCTCCTCCCTCCCCAGCATGACAGCATAATGCAGCTCCCTCTCCCTGCCTCCCTCCTCAGCATGACAGTATAATGCAGCTCCCTCTCCCTCCCTCCCCAGCATGACAACATTATGCAGCTCCCTCTCCCTCCCTCCCCAGCATGACAGCATAATGCAGCTCACTCTCCCTCCCTTCCCTGCATGACAGCATAATGCAGCTCCCTCTCCCTCCCTCCCCAGCATGACAGCACCCTGAAGTTCCTTAATGAGTTGGGCTCCAGACTTATTGAAACTACCAGAGACTCCAGGGCATCGATCTACTATTTACAAGACAACCAATTGGGAGATGATGGTAAGGGAAGGCGAAAGACATCAGGTAGATTTTTACAGAACTTAATTTGGTTGGGACACAAAGACAGGCTGGAAGGGTGAGGTATGAGGATCTAGTAGGGTGGAATATGAGGGACTGGAATGGTAGGGTATGAGGGATTAACAGGGTAGGGTATGAGGGACTAACAGGGTAGGGTATGAGGAACTAGAAGGGTAGGGTATGAGGACTGGCAGGGTGGGGCATAAGAGACTAACAAAACTGGGTAGAAGGGTGTGACAATCTCCTCTTCTACACTAATCACGCCACACGTTCTCCCTAAGTCATCAAAAAATATACATTTGTCATGGTGTTCAAAAATTCCTCTTTTACCAACACAAGCTCTCGTTCATGTAGCCATTGTGATTTAGGCTGAGGGGATAGAGAGATATAGTGAAAGAAGTAGGAACAGATAAAGAGAATGACAGACATAGATATGAGGATATAATAATTGTGGAAGAGGAAGGAAAGAGGAGGTGGAGATAGTGGTAGAGGAAGCAGGGAAGGAGAGTAGGGGAGAGAGAGTGATGATATATTAAGGTTAATAGAGACAAGGGGGGATAGGATAGGTAAAGAGGATACGACAGGGCAGATTTAATCTAATTTCATGGGTAAGAGATGGCAGGAAACCTAGTGAGTGAGTGAGTGGGACAACCATTGATCGTGATCACGCCCCATTCCACAAGATCGTACACACAAGATAGTCAAAGGAACAGAGGGAACATATTCGGCTTGTTGTCGAACACTTGAATCAAAGGAGCAATAAGTTATTACTGATTCACTGCACGTTGACTACATATTATAGTGTTTGTAAAGATCTTTCTTGTTACACTGGTCGAGAAGATCAGATAGCGACCGTACGTGAGCTGTGGCCCATATCTACAGAACCTCGACCATATTAGTTGGTAAAATTGTCTTCGTTTTCTTTGGTGAGTGATCGTGTATTTCCAGATGTAATAACTGAAATGTGTTCAGTGTCTCCAGCAGGACCCGGCTGTACTCTCTTATTGCTGGGACCTCTATCAATCTGCCCACACGAATATCAATAAGACCCGTTTCAACTTCTCTACAAACTTTAAGAGCGTTCGGTCGAGGAGTTCAGGTACGAAAAAAGTATGTTAAGTGAGAATAAATTAACACGAGGCCAGTCAGTGTGTCAAAACACGGTCGGGCCCACATCAACTGGCAATATAATCACATAAAGCGGATCATGACGATAACACATTTGTGCTTATTGTTTCATCAAAGTACTTAGGCAACATGTTAAATCTATTGTTTGTGTGAAAGTAAAAGGAGAAGCTGTACAGGTTGATCCACAGTTCCTGTTTCAACATCTAACAAAAGCATCAGGGAGAGTGTAAGGCAGGTGAGTAGTGTAACCACCCACTGTACTTTCAAGGGTCTGGCCTAAGAAACACCTTATGGACTATGAGCTGTACACTGCTGCATCACATTAACCACTAGGAGTTGTAAACAAACACTCCAAAAGTGCCTTTATGGAGGAGACCGATGAATTTCAAATGAACACTGTGACTCCTGTTGTCTCGGTAGGGTCGTCAAAATCCTTTGTCTGTTGTGTCATATCGTCTAACACAAAATCGTAAACATACTTTTTGGAGCGTATCTACATCTTACAGCATGATGACACTAAATGGCCGCCTTAAAATGTTATTCTCAAAGACTTAATTATCCAATGAAAAAATTCACCCACTAAAATTTAAGATCACGTTGAAGATAAACTCATTAAAGTTTTATAATGTACTATAATGGAAATTAAAGTTCACTCACTCGCACTCTTGGGCAGAAATTATAATTTAAGTTCTCATTTTAGAACAGTCTTGGCTGTTTTTAGGTCCTGCTATGGTTACTGTCTGAGTCATAATCAACTTCACTTGGCATCTTCTATTTCATTTTGGCGCATTTCATGTTGGTGTATTTCATGTTGGTGTATTTCATGTTGGTGTATTTCATGTTGGTGATCACCTGCCACCCACCAGAGACTTGGGAAGGTTAGAAATAGTGTCATCTCTGTGTTTTATGACGTCTTCGAGGTATATCTTCGCCTCACCTCCTGAACCACATCCTCAAGACGGACCATTTCTTACCCCTGGTCGTCTTCTTAGCTAATCAGGCTTATTTAATTCTTCTCTCACAGCGCTGCGCCCCCTGGCGAGAAACTCTCCCTCATTTCTTGTAACTTTTAGAGAAGGAAAGTTTATTCTCAACTGGTTGTACAGATGAAGCGTCACAACTTCTCGATATCTTTGCTTTGTGATTATAATACCAACGTGTCTGAGTCGTATATTTGTTTATAAACTTAATGGAATAATATTTACCCAAGTTTAAGAGGCACTAAAGACATTATAAGGGCTGGATATTTCAAATTATCTGCATCTCTTGAATCACTTGAATCAAGAGTGAGAAAATGAAATTAAAACAAAAAGAATTGTAAGTGAATGAAATATCGAAATCCTTGAAAAAACTAAATTTCTTAAAACAGTAATGGACTAAGACAGCAGTGGAAGGTAAGGAGATTGGTGGAAAAGAAAGGAGAAGACCGAAGGAGGAAGGTAAAAGGAGGGAAGATGGAGGGGTAAAATAAAGGGGAAAGGAAGATGAAGGGGGAAGAAATGAATGGGGGAGATGGAAGGGAGGAAGAAGGGAGGGAAAATGAAGGGGTAAGATGGAGGAGAAAGACGATGGGGAGAAGAAGATGAAGGAGAAGATGAAAGGTGGAAGATGAAAGGCAGGAAGCGACAGTGCAAAATAGATCGGCAAGAGACACAGTTGTACCAGAGGTGATAAAAATATACACCAGGAAGGAATCAGGTGTGGCAATGTAATACACTCTCTCTCTCTCTCTCTCTCTCTGTCTCCATATTATGTTGCTCAGATTTCTCTCTCTTTTTCTAAAAATACAAAACTCAACTCAATAAAGGCAACACATGTACTGTACTATGACTGCCAGTGTATTATAGCATCAACATTATTATATAAGAGTATATATTATACTTAAGCCCCCCCCTCCCAGGTATCGCCGGGATGGTTAATCTTCAGGTGGGATACGCTGGGCGGCGAGGGGAGTGACAATCTACCTGTGTCATTAAGGTCTCTGTTACCTTTTCCTGGGGCGACACTTCAGGTGAGTTATTATATAAAAAAGAGACTCACTTTATACAATACATGAAAAAATAACACCACCATTTAACTTACATAAATTAACACACACTACAGTACTGAATGCCTAACTAGCTTAGCTCCCCCCACCCCAGCCTCCCTTGAACGAGCAGGAGCGTGCTGTGTATGGCCACCACCCCAACCAATCACCTCGACTCAGCTAGGTGGACAGCCCACCTGCTATTACTCCCTACTACTTTACTTCCCGTTTCTATTCTTTCCTTCTCTCTTTCCTCTCCACTCTCATGGCAAAGTCATTTCCCACTTTACTTCATCATCGTTACTCAGTAAGACAGCAGTAGACCACGACGCTTAACACTGGTGTTAATTGGCTTGAAGAACATACAACTCTAAAACGTGATATGAATTGTTAATTTTCATAGGAAGATGAACTAGACAAAAAACGACCTTTATAACTAAATGTCAGACCAAATACTGTCAAGAGGTGTGAACAGCTTCCATATGGAGAGGAGAGGATCTTTAATTGAAGTCTAATGTGTCACTTCACGCAATAACTCTGTGGGGTGGACACATCGACAACACAAGAGTGACCGACATATAAACACTTCCGAGACAACGATAACTAATGACTTTTTTTGTTTGTCCTTTCAGAACAAAGTTCATTCCTGGGATTATCTCTCATAAACGAAGCATCACCAAGCACAAGCACCACACACCTGTATAGGCCTTCAGTATCGTCAACCAGCAACTGTCTATATGATAATAGTCCAGACAAAACCTTGCTTTTACTTTAACCCGGAAATAAACATCGACAGGTTTATTATAAATAATTATGACGACAGTAAGTTTTCAAGGTTCAAGTGTCCTTATTTCCTGCCAATGGTTCCAGGAAAACCTTAAAACTTACAATTAATAAATAATTAAAGATTTTGTTTCTTGTATCTATATATATAAAACAAAGAAGTATGTATTTTTGTTTGTGTGTGTGTTTGTGTGTCCGCACGAGAATCTCGGAAACTACTATACCGATCTGTAGTGATGATGGATGGTGTTATATGTAGTGATGATGGATGGTGTTATATGTAGTGATGAGGGATGATGTTATATGTAGTGATGATGGATGGTGTTATATGTAGTGATGATGGATGATGTTATATGTAGTGATGATGGATGGTGTTATATGTAGTGATGATGGATGATGTTATATGTAGTGATGATGGATGGTGTTATACGTAGTGATGATGGATGGTGTTATATGTAGTGATGATGGATGGTGTTATATGTAGTGATGATGGATGATGTTATATGTAGTGATGATGGATGATGTTATATGTAGTGATGATAGGTGGTGTTATATGTAGTGATGATGGATGATGTTATATGTAGTGATGATGGGCGGTGTTATATGTAGTGATGATCTATCTTCTATCGATATAAAACAAAGAAGTATGTCTGTTTGTGTGTGTGTGTGTGTTTGCTTGTGTGTCCGCACGAGAATCTCGAAAACTACTCTACCGATCTGTAGTGATGATGGATGATGTTATATGTAGTGATGATAGATGGTGTTATATGTAGTGATGATGGATGGTGTTATATGTAGTGATGATG
>NW_024713102.1:0-2208 GCF_018991925.1 Homarus americanus
GAAATAACTAACACTGAATTTTAACTATCGAAACAACACTGAATTATTTAAATGACACATAAGACATGAATAGGTACTCACATAGATATACCTACATTGGTGGCTTACAGAACAACACAGAAATTAAATACAGTATAAGTAACAGGTGACGGTGTCACTCAAAAGAACGTGGACTGAATGACAGAGGACTGGACTGAACTCCGTCTGCTGGTGGGTACTATATATAAGGTTGGCTCTCAAGTGACACACCAGAAACATGGGTCGTTTAACGATGCAGATGGTCGTTAGAGAAACAAAGAATGCTTGTTACAATACTAAATGAAGAAATAAGATGGGCTGAACAAATAATGACAGTTAAAACCTGAATATATACTAGTAAATATAACACATCATTACAGGCATATTAAGGAACAACATTGAAGCATGTTATAAAAATAATAGAAAAATAGACACGGTTGTAACAACCCCTATAGGCCTTCATCAATTCAATTTCAATTGTTTATTCCTTGATAGAGGAAGGGATCCTAGTGTCAGTACTAGGCAATTCTGTACAATGACACCAGAAGCATCTGGCAAGTGTGACAAGTATATACAGTATAAATATTATAAAGGGCTAACTAAAGCCTAAGGAAGGAAGGATATTCCTTTAACACATAATCAATGTTATTTACAAAAATATCTGGCCATTATGGAAGGATCATCGTGTTCCATCAGGGGTCGGGGAGGGTGGTCCAGCAGGCATCACGGAAGGGTTGTGTGTGGGGACATCTTAGAGGTAGTGGATAAGGGTGCTGCTGTCGGGTCTTCTGTATAATGCACAAGAGCGTTGCTCTGGGGATGCGGGATACTAATTCCCAAGCAAAGTCATACCCAATGATGATACGGGCAGCAATCACGTCCCTTTTCCGCGACCTTTCAGAGACGTAATGAGGTCAGGAAGCTTAAGGAGGACATCGTATCAGGTGGGGGGGGAGTCCAGGGGATGGCTGCTTCCTGCTTTCTCTTTGCGGCGAATTTGGGTCCTAATCTGTAAAAAGTGTTCGGGAACAACGTAGTCTGGTGTGGCTTTGTTGCTGTTGCTCTTCTGGCAATATCTGCTGCCTCATTCCCCAAGATACCGACATGACTGTATCCATAGGAATGTCACAGACGTCCTGCATCCTGAAGTGGATGTTAACCCGTATTCGGAGGATGAGGTCCTTATTTTCCCTGATCCAAATGCGATCCTGTCGAGAGCAGACCTGAATCGCAGCAGACAAGCAAGGGCAGAAACCATCTGCTTTCTTCCTGAGCGAGAAGGACAGCAAGGCGGGCTATTAGTTCAGTTCTGATGGAGGATGCCCTGTCAGAAACTCTGAGAGACAGTTTGATAGGCCCAGGGCATCAGGACGGGAGATGTAGACACCAGCCCCAGCCCTACCTGTAGCGGGGCCAACAGGAACCATCAGTGTAGAGGACGACCCTACCTGGGGGACCAGTAGGGATCCTGGAGAGGTGGTATTTGCAGAGAATAACGGGGTTCACCTGGGATTTCGGGAGCGGTCGAGGCGACCACTCAGGTTGAAAATCCAGCCAGGGAGAAGGAGACGAACCAACAGCAAGGGTGACAATATCAGGCAGGAGGTCGTGTTCCTCAAGGCCTGGATGAGTGACCCCGCCACTGTCTTGATGGAGGTCGGCCTCGACAGCAGGAGCCAAGTTGGCTTGACATAGTTGCCCCGGGAGGACGGGTAGAGAATGGAAACAGCAATTTTAGGTAAAACTTCTGACACGATCCTGTAAGGGGGTAAGACCAAGTTCGGTATATAGAGAAGTAGAGCGTCCACTGAGGAGCCCCAAGGATGATACGGACAGCTTCCTGGATAACTTCGAGATGGCTGACAGCAGTCCGACTAATGTTGACGAGGCAGGGGAGGCGTAGTCGAAACAGGAACGGACAAAGGACTTGTACATGGTGAGAAGTACAGGGATGGTGGCACCAAGGGAACCCCTGTCCATGGTAGAGAGGGGAGCGAGACGCTGGAAGCATATGTCTCGAAGATAGCGGACTTCAGGGATCTGACAACGTGCGAGTTACATACACACCCAGGTATTTTGTCTCATTAACCCAGCCCAAGGCGTTCCTGATAAGAGAAAGGGGTGGAGGTACAACACGACTGTGCCATGGCTTTTGTTTTCGCAGTTGAAAGAAGGAAACCAAGTGAATCA
>NW_024713103.1:0-8299 GCF_018991925.1 Homarus americanus
GCTTTTCCCCTTAAAAGCATCACTTCAAAAAACGTAATCAAACATCTTTTGCACCTTTCCACTTCAGTGGGCATTCCTAAAGAGATCCAATCCGATCAGGGCACCAATTTTACGAGCAATCTTTTCAAACAGGTGATGAAAGACCTCAGTGTGGACCATTGTACATCTTCGGCTTACCACCCACAATCCCAAGGTTGCTTGGAACGGTTCCATCAAACTTTCAAATCAATGCTCAAAAAATACTGTATAGAACACCATAAGGAATGGGATGAAAGCATAGACTTGTTACTCTTTGCCATCAGGGAATGTCCCCAGGAGTCATTGGGTTTCTCCCCGTTCGAGTTACTATATGGGAGACAAAATAGGGGACCCCTTAAAATAGTAAAGGAGCAGTGGTTTGACACTCCATCTATTAAGCCCACAACAGTTTCCCAATACATTGACACTTTACGGGACAAATTAACTGAAGTCCGAACCATTGCTCAGTCAAACTTAAAAAAGTCCAAGAAAAAATGGTGAAGACCCAACCTAAATTAGTTAAAGATCATTTTCTCCAGGTGACAAAGTGTTACTCTTTCTACCCATTCCAGGCTCTCTCCTTAAAAGCAAGTTTACTGGTCCCTATATAGTTGCTAATAAACTATCTCCTCTCAACTATATAGTCCATACTCCTGATCGCAGAAAAGATTCACAACTTGTTCACATTAATCTCATGAAACTTTACCATTCCAGGCAGTCAGAGGAAGACATCCCAGAGGCTATAAGTCAACCTGTATTGCATTCGGTTTTGTCAGGGCCGGAACCGGAGACAGATGACATGGACCTATTGGAGAATTTAGACTTCCCTCTACCTAAAGAAAACCCTACTAACAGTCACATACTCAACAACTTGGATGAGTATTTTCTGTTCTGAATCCATCTCAAGCAAAAGATCTCACTAAGTTATTATCAACATTTCCTAAAGTCACATCAGACCTCCCAGGGTTTTGCAATATACTTAAACATGATATTAAGCTAATCTCGGATGATGTACAACCCATTAGGCAATCAGCCTATCGACTAAATCCACAAAAAAAAGAGATTATGAAAAAGGAGGTAGATTTTTGTTAAAACATAACTTAGCTGAGCCTAGTACCTCCCCCTGGGCTTCACCTTGCCTTCTCATTCCAAAACCCGATGGCACTTTTCGTTTCTGTACCGATTATCGTAAAGTGAACCAGGTCACTGTCTCAGACTCCTACCCTTTACCTTTGATTGAAGATATAATTGACAGCATAGGCTGTGCCAAATTTATCAGTACGGTGGACTTATTGAAAGGATATTCAGAGTGGGACTCACGGATGGGGCCAAAATAATCTCGGCATTTATAACTCCATTTGGTCTTTTTCAATATTTGGTTATGGCGTTTGGCTTTTCTAATGCTCAGCCACATTCCAGAGGGCCATCAACTTCTAATTCGAGGACCTAGGTGGGACGTTCGCCTACCCTGGATGACCTGGTGGTGGTGTCGGACAGCTGGGACGAACATCTGGTGCGTTTGGAGATACTGTTTGCACGACTGCAAGAGACTGGATTCACCATAAACCTGGCTAAATCTGCTTTTGGCCAGGCCTCAGTGACTTACCTGGGACACATCGTTGGGCATGGTATGGTGAGACCCAAGGACGCAAACGTTAGAGCCATCTTGTCCTTTCCCACTCCAAGGACGAGGAAGGAACTCATGCGCTTCCTGGGGATGTGCGGCTACTACCGTCGGTTCTGCAGTAACTTCTCCAGCGTGGCCGGACCCCTCACAGACCTTACCAGTTCTGCGGTCCCTTACATCTGGAACCAGAGGTGCGACCAGTCTTTCCACCGCCTCCAAGCCTTCCTTGCCTCCAAGCCTGTAGTCCACCCCCCTGACTACACCTTGCCCTTCCATCTGCAAATCGACGCTAGTGGTGTCGGAGTTGGGGCTGTGCTCCTACAACCCGACCCAACCACTGATGTCCTCCACCCTGTGGCATACTACTCCGCCAAGTTGAAAAAACATCAGACCAACTACTCGACCATAGAAAAGGAGGCCCTGGCTCTGGTGTTGGCAATAAAGAAGTTTGAATATTACCTCCAGTCTTGCCCACAAACAACCCTAGTCTTCACCGACCATAACCCACTCACGTTCATCCAAACCAACAAGACCTCCAACCAGCGAATCCTCCGCTGGGCTCTCCTCACCCAGCCCTATAATCTACAAGTCCGGCACATAAAGGGGGTCGATAACCTGATTGCAGACTCCTTATCCCGAGCTCCAGTGGAAATGCAGCAGCTACTCTCCAGACGCACCAGGTGATCACCTCCTTCACCTCCTTCGCGCCCGCGCTACGGAGGTCTTTGGAGGGGGGGTGTGTTACGAACCCCTCCACCCAGCACTACGAACCACGCCATCTATTGTCCTGATCTACCTACCCAGCACCACGAGCAACGCCATCTAGGGACGAGACACGAGTATGACTCGTCTTAGTTACCACTCCGAGGTTTCCCTTCTCCCTATCCTGGTTGTTGCGTCACCTCCTCAGTCTTCTTTGTCAGCTCCAATTCGAGGAGAGAGCACTTGGCTCTGGGAAGTGACCACAGGATCATCTATCCTCTAAACCTACGTGCAGTGACTACCTACCGTCTTCTACAATACTCAGCCTTACTCGTCAGCCATCTCAGCTCCTCACTTAAGTACTGTTATCTTGTATTAATTTCCCCACGTCCACTTGCTTCGAGATTGTTTTATGTTTATTAATATGTATATACTGTTAATGTTTAGGTTAAGTTTGGTTAAGGGTAATTTATAAGCTGAATATTTTGTTAAGGGATTTATGGTACTTTATTATATACAACAAAAACTCGCATCCTTTGTCTACCCTTTTATAGTCCGATTGTCTTTGTTTTTTTGTTGTTGTTACCTGTTGGGATCTGGGTAGACGTATAACTATATTCTAAATCCCCAACTCGTAACAATATATATATATATATATATATATATATATATATATATATATATACCTAACCAAGCAACACCTCACTTAACACACCAAGTTGTTGGAGGGTTTCTGTGATAGCACCTGGTAATATCTGGACGTCTCATTTATCGACTCGTACCTGATGACTATCATAATAGACAAAACATGTAGCTTGTCGATGCTTTACTTTATCATATCTTATATTTTTACCTCTTTATAACGAAGATACTTGGTACTCTTTACCACAGAACATTGTGTTGTCCAAGTCTTAACTGAGAACTCTGACACATGTGTACAAGTAGTCGTAGTTTCCAAAAGTCGAACAGAAGTTCAGACAATCGTGAGGTCGTAAACATGTGGTCGCAAATGGAACGAAAAGATTAAAGAAATACGATCAGTGTCACAAGTATGGCAAGACTGGTCCACGATTTAGTTGACCAGTCTTGCCCTCTCGCCCTCACCTCTTTACCAGTTGAAGGAAACGACCCGAGACAACTTACTGGTCTCTCCAAGCTTTTAGCTCTCACTAACGCAAAAGCTTCTCAATATTCCGTACAGTTGTGGAGAAAATGCTCTTGACACTACTGGCAATATTTGACATCTACACTTGAGGATCTTGTAGGTAAGGATGATATAGATTTCAACGTTATTCATTCAGACTTTTCGTGGTAGTTTTGTATGGTGGTGATTCTGATATATCTAAAGTGCACGAAACAGGTGACTCAGAGACAGACTTCATAATTTTGAGTCGTTCACTGTCTCTTGTGTAAAAATAAATTCCACTTAAGAACCTCACCAGCAACCAGTTCGCCATGGTGGTCCTACCAGTGTCAACAAACACCCACCAACAGTGATTACTAGATCGAGAGAACTGAAGCTCCTCACCACGACAAGGCAGTTACCAAACATTAGTTCTCTTAATTAAAAACTGCAGTGGGATACAAGGGACCCACTTTTAGGTCTGAGTCTGCCACCAACTCAGACGTGTTTTTGTTGAAGGAGTTATCCACCTTTGGCAGTGGAGGTCCATCCTCCTAAAATATTACCTTCCGAACACTTCTGAGGTACATGCTCATATCCATGCCATATTTCAGCCAGAGATAGTGAACATCTATGAGCTAAATCTTAATAGTAACAGTATTGTGACCAAGTCCTAGTTTGCTGATCTTGACTGACTTTCTACCTCATTTACACACAGCTGAAGGGTCTCAATTGTTTCTCTTACAACACAACATAGTTATCGTTTGTCACTCCTGATCTGTTTGTTTTTTTGTTTCTTTATTTTCAACAATAACACGTGCTTAATATAATATGCAAGTACAGTAGCCACTAGGAAACCAACATGGTATACATACATTGAAGTTAATTGTATACGGTAATTTAATTTGCTATGTTATTCTGAATTCTAGTCTAGTTTAGTTTAAAGTATATTCTTGAACGGGAAGACATAAACAGATTATTGATGCTGAAATCTGGCCCCAGTAACCATAAGAGCCACGAGTCTTGTATCCTGGTGTCACTTTGACGTGTGTGTAAAACATTTATATATTATATACACAGTAATATCATAAATATATTTGTTTCCAATATACGAACTAAAAATAGTTTTTCAGTATTATTGCAAGTGAACGTTTGGGTCACATGGTATTTAAAACCGTATATATACCTGCAACATTGCGCCAGGGAAAGTTATTATCACTATCACCTTTTCTGTAATGTAATGATAACAGTCATGGTTACTGCCGCTCATAGTTGGGTTATAACCGAGGCACAGGAGGAGGTATAACGGGTCACATGAAGGGGTATAACCCGATACAGGAGGGGGTATAACGGGTCACATGAGGGGGTATAACCGGACACAGGAGGAGGTATAACGGGTCACATGAGGGGGTATAACCCGATACAGGAAGAGGTATAACGGGTCACATGAGGGGGTATAACCGGACACAGGAAGAGGTATAACGGGTCACATGAAGGGGTATAACCCGATACAGGAGGGGGTATAACGGGTCACATGAGGGGGTATAACCGGACACGGGTCAGGATAGACACAGGAAGAGGTATAACGGGTCACAAGAAGGGTATAACCGGACACTGAAGATGGATTAACCGAAGTCACAGGAGGAAACTAATATCACCAAGGCGGAGGTTCTGTGGCACCGCGTAAGACCTCCGCTCCAGCTGCAGGCTCGTGTCTACGCTAACCTGTCTAGAAACTGCACCAGTATAGGGTGAGTTACTCCTGGGGCACAACACCGGGCGGAACTGGGTTAATGTATTCTTAAAAAACGCCTCACATTGACAGCAACTCTTAATTATGATATAACTTGCCAATTTAGTCCGAATTATTCTTAGTTTTTTATTTCGATTGTATCTATGATCACAATTTATATATCGCATCCCCTTGACCTTCAACTGATCTTCACCAAAAACACGGACGCCTACATGACATTTCCCCAAAATCCCACCCAAAAGTTTAAGTTCAATCATTTTAAACATTTAGTAGTCCATTTTCAATTATAAACGTAAACAAACAAAATCACACAATTATCAGATCAAAATTGTTGCCGAGTTACTCTAAATAACATGCATACATGCTCAACCAATCAATAAACTCTGGGTATTATGACAAATACAAAGATAATTTTAGTAATATATACCAAACAAGCTTATACTATGAACGCACCCACGCTATGTGCGAAAGTAAAATAATACCCCAAAACCATCGAAAAACCCTGATTAAATCCTACCCTCACCCAACATAACGTTGGGAATTTAAAATCCGCAAATTCGCTGGATGACCGAAACGATAATACAGAAGAAAAAAAATAAACGGGGAGGAGGAACGCGAACTTGGCGGTCCAAGATGGCGGTCCGAGCGGAACACACAGTTTTTATTCTTAACACGAACAAGGGAAAACGAAAAGGCTAATATTTAACGAGTGTGTTCCAGCCTTAACACCAAGTTGAGGAAATTTTTCCCATTAAAGATACAAGATTTTTTATTGTTCCTTTAAAACACAACAACAGCGTCTTACCCGACTCCTCAAGAAGGCGTTGTGCACCCGGTGTCCTGCCACTTTCCTTCACCGTTAAGACACTTAGTAAACACTTCACCATATGTATCCAACTTTTTTCCCAGGAGGTCTTCTGTGTGTGATCACAGCGTGTAAATTCATCATATAACGCGCTGCATTAAATTACCAATACAATTAATAAAGTCACAGAGAGCGGTGAGCGTCCATGCACCGCCCCAAGGTGTCGCGCGGCACTGAGTAGTGTCTCGGTTTAGGGAAAGTAATGTTAAAAATAGTACCACGACTGAACTCCAAGAGTCCAAAACCAATCATTTATTGATGATACGAAGCTACCAAAACTAACCTAACTTTACCCAAATTTCCCAAAGATCATTACGGTATGTTTCGTTACCATACGTTAGCTTCATATCTTCTGCTTTGAGAAAAATTGTGAGATCATCATTCTTGGTTGTGAAATATTTCCAACATTAGTTATCTTTGTTCGAAAGTTCTTTCATCGAATGATTCAATTTGTTTGAAAAAGTTTCGGATGGTCATTGATTCGAAAATCATAGACACTTCAGATCATTAAGGAAAATAAACTTCTTGAATAACAAACTTTCGAAAAAATATTTGTTGTGATAACTGATAAGTAGTGAGGAGCCTAGTGAGCAGCCGGCTATGTGGAGGAAGCCGGCCTTCGACACAAGCTTTGAGTGTTATTTATTAACGTTTAAATGGTTTTTATGAAAGTTCTATTTTATTTATTATGTTTTTAACTTGCAATATTTTATTTTAGTCCTTTAAACATTAAATTTAATTCGGCGAAATACAACCTACGCTGTTGCGTCGCCAGGGATGTAATTACCACAATCAATCAGCCCAGTGTCTCTTAAGAGGTGGCCAACCTTACCACACAAACCATTAAGTTCCTCTCTCGGTATTTGAAAGAGAAGTGATTGTCATGTGTAGCGAGAGTTTTCAGCATTATTTGTATGTGTTACAAAACACCAATGTAACTTACGGGACTAACTTACCATCTGTTGATACTGTTATAATGAGACTATGATTGGGATACAAATATTACTGAAAATTATGGACAAATTATTATTTTTTCATTGTATAAAAATTTTGCTTCAAGGTTATGATGACCTTTAAATTTGTATAAGATTAAATTATCTGTTCTATTGATGTAGTACAGCGTTCATGTCAAAATGAACTATTTTATTGGTGTAAAATAATTCATGTGTTCTTATAATATTTATAACTTTTTGTAAGCCCCAGAAAGGGATGGTATAGGTGAGGGTGGGAGTAGTATACTGCATAATCCTTTTGATGTAATAGTTTTATTGTCTATAAAATATTTCAATTTCAATTTCAGTATTTGAACGCACGAGAAGGTCCTTGGTGAGGCATTCATGAACACATTGTACTTTACAAGTTTGTATATAATAAAAGACGTCTGTGGTTATTGTTGGTTTACATAAGCTGGAGGTGACTGTGGCTTAAGCCTGAGTGTACTGGTCAGGTGAGACCTATTTGTAAACGCCACACACCTTGATCCGGGCGAATAATGGCCGTTACACCCTCTGGCCCCCACACACCCTCTGGCTCCCACACATCCTCTGGCTCTTACAAATGATATGGCCTCACACATCCTGTGGCCCTCTCACACTCCATGGCCCTCACACACCCTGTAGTCCTCACACACCCTGTAGTCCTCACATACCCTATAACCCTTACGCAAATATGGCACTCACACACCCTGTGGCCCTGACACATGTTGTGACCCTCACACACCCTGTGTCCCTCACACAATCTGTTGCCTTCACACACCCTGTGACCCTCACACACCCTGTGGCCCACACATGCCCTGTGGCCCTCATATACCCTGAGGCCTTCACACACCCTGTGGCCCTCACACAATTTGTTGCCTTAACACACCCTGTGACCTTCACACGCCCTGCGACCTTCACACACCCTGTGACAATCACACACCCTCTGGCCCTCAATCACCCTGTAAACTTGGCACAACCTGTGGCCCACACATATCCTGTGGCCCTCACACACCCTGTGGGCCTAACATGCCCTCTGGCCCTTAGACACCCTATGGCCCTTACACACCCTATAGCCCTCACATATCCTCTGGCCCTCACATACCCTGTTGCCTTCACATACCCTGTGGCCCTCTCACAAACCGTGGCCCTCACACACGCTGTGACCTTAGCACACCCTGTGGCCCTCACAAACCCTGTTGCCTTCACATACCCTGTGGCCTTCACACACCCTGTG
>NW_024713104.1:0-14355 GCF_018991925.1 Homarus americanus
ATCGGTATTGCTTCGTTCTAAGTCACGTATTGCTGTCAGAGGAATACCTAGGAGTGTCAGAGGTGTACCAGGAGTGTCAGAGGTGTTCCTAGGAGTATCGGAGGTTTACCTGGGAGTGTCGGAGTTGTACCTGGGAGTGTCGGAGGTGGACCTGGGAGTGTCAGAGGTGTACCTGGGGAGTAGCAGAGGTAACCTGGGAGAGTCAGAGGTGTACCTGGGAATGTCTGGGGTATACCAGGGAGTGTCAGTGAAGTACCTGGAGTCTCAAGGTGTACCTGGGAGTATCGGAAGTGTACCTGGGAATATCAGGTACCTGGGAATATCGGAGGTGTTCAGGGAGTGTCTAGGTGTACCTGGAGTCTCAGGAGTGAACCAGGGAGTGTCAGAGGAGTACCTGGGAGTGTCAGAGGTGTACCTGGGAATATCGGAGGTGTACCTGGGAATATCGGAGGTGTACCTGGGAGTGTCAGAGGTGTACCTGGGGTGTCGGTGGTGTACCTGGGAGTGTCACAGGAGTGCCTGGGATTGTCAGAGGTGTACCTGGGAGTCAGAGGTGTGGGAGTGTCGAAGGTGTGCTTGGGAGTGTGAGATGTGCCTGGCAGTGTCAGTGGTGTGCCTGGGAGTGTCAGAGGTGTCCCTGGGAGTGTCTGAGGTGTACCTGGGAGTGTCTGACGTGTACCTGGGAGTGTCTGAGGTGTACCTGGGAGTGTCAGAGGTGTACCAGGGAGTGTCAGAGAATACCTAGGAGTGTCAGAGGTGTACCTGGGGTGTCAGAGGGTGTACCTAGGGTATCGGAGATTACCTGGGAGTGTCGTAGTTGTACCTGGAGTGTCGGAGGTGGACCTGGGAGTGTCAGAGGTGTGCCTGTGAGTATCAGAGAGTGTACCTGGGAGAGTCAGAGGTGTACCTGGGAATGTCTGGGGTATACTAGGGAGTGTCAGTGAAGTACCTGGGAGTCTCAAAGGTGTACCTGGGAGTATCAGAGGTGTACCTGGGAATATCGGAGGTGTACCTGGGAATATCGGAGGTGTACCTGGGAGTGTCAGAGGTGTACCTGGGAGCGTCGGAGGTGTACCTGGGAGTGTCACAGGAGTACCTGAGATTGTCAGAGGTGTACCTTGGAGTGTCAGAGGTGTACCTTGGAGTGTCAGAGGTGTACCAGGGAGAGTCTGAGGTGTACCTGGGAGTGTCAGAGGGTGTACCTGGGAATCGGTGTAGTACCTGGGAGTGTCAGAGGTGTACCTGGGAGTGTCGTTTTGTGTACCTGGGAGTGTCACAGGGGTACCTGGGATTGTCAGAGGTGTACCTGGCAGTGTCAGAGGTGTACCTGGGAGTGTCAAAGATGTACCTGGGAGTGTCAGGAGGTGTATCTGGGCGTGTCGGACATGTACCTGGGAGTGTCAGAGGTGTACCAGGGAATGTCAGTGGAGTACTTAGGAATGTCAGAGGTGTACCAGGTAATGTCAGTGGAGTACCTGGGAGTGTCAGGTGTACCTGCGGGTGTCAGAGGTGTACCTGGAGGTGTCAGAGTGTACCTGGGAGTGTCAAAGGTGTACCTGGGAGTGTCAGGTGTGCTTGGGAGTGTGAGAAGTGTACCTGGGAGTGTCTGGGGTGTACCTGAGAGTGTCAGAGGTGTACCTGGGAGTGTCAGGGGTGTACCAGGGAGTGTCAGTGGAGTACCTGGGAGTGTCAGTAGTGTACCTGGGAGTGTTAGAGGTGTACCTGGGAGTGTCAGAGGTGTACCAGTGAGTGTCAGAGGAATACCTAGGAGTGTCAGTGGTGTACCTGGGAGTGTCAGAGGTGTACCTAGGAGTATCGGGAGGTTACCTGGGAGTGGGTGTACCTGGGAGTGTCGGAGGCGGACCTGGGGTGTCAGAGGTGTGCACCTGGGAGTATCAGAGGTGTACCTGGGAGAGTCAGAGTGTACCTGGGAATGGCTGGGGTATACCAGGAGTGTCAGTGAAGTACCTGGGAGTCTCAAGGTGTACCTGGGAGTATCGGAGGTGTACCTGGGAATATCGTTGGTGTACCTGGGAATATCGGAGGTGTTCCAGGAGTGTCAGAGGTGTACCTGGGAATCTCAAGGTGAACCAGGGAGTGTCAGAGGTGTACCAGGGGTATCAGTGGAGTACCTGGGGTCTCAAAGGTGTAACTGGGAGTATCAGGGTGTACCTGGGAATATCGGAGGTGTACCTGGGAATATCGGTGGTGTACCTGGGGTGTCAGAGGTGTACCTGGGGTGTCGTTTGTGTACCTGGGAGTGTCACAGGAGTACTGGGATTGTCAGAGGTGTGCCTGGCAGTGTCAGAGGTGTACCTGGGAGTCAAGATGTACCTGGGGAGTGTCAGAGGTGTATCTGGCGTGTCGGACATGTACCTGGGGTGTCAGAGGTGTACCAGGGAATGTCAGTGGAGTACTTAGGAATGTCAGAGGTGTACCAGGTAATGTCAGTGGGTACCTGGGAGTGTCAAGGGTGTACTGCAGGAGTGTCAGAGGTTTACCTGGAGTGTCAGAGGTGTACCTGGGAGTGTCAAGGTGTACCTGGGAGTGTCGGAGGTGTACTTGGGAGGGTGAGAAGTGTACCTAGGAGTGTCTGGGGTGTACCTGAGAGTGTCAGAGGTGTACCTGGGAGTGTCAGGGGTGTACCAGGGAGTGTCAGTGGAGTACCTGGGAGTGTCAGTAGTATACCTGGGAGTGTCAGAGGTGTACCTGGGAGTGTCAGCGGTGTACCTGGAGTGTTAGAGGTGTAACAGGGAGTGATAGAGGAGTACCTGGGGTGTCAGATGTGTACCTGGGAGTGTGAGAAGTGTGACCTCAGGTGGCTGCGGTGTACCTGGGAGTGTCAGGAGTGCCTGGAGTGTCAAGGGGTGTACCAGGGAGTGTCAGTGGAGTACCTGGGAGTGTAAGGTGTACCTGGGAGTGTCAGAGGTGTACTTGGGGGTGTTAGAGGTATATCTGGGGTGTCGGACGTGTACCTGGGAGTGTCAGAGGTGTACCACGGAATGTCAGTGGAGTACCTGGGGTGTCGGAGGCGGACCTGGGAGTGTCAGAGGTGTACCTGGGAATGTCAGAGATGTACCTGGGAGTGTCGGAGGTGTACATGGAGTGTCAGAGGTGTACCTGGAAGTGTCAGTGGTGTACTTGGGAGTGTCAGAGGTGTGCCTGGGAGTGTCTGAGGTGTACCTGGGAGTTTCAAACGTGGCCTGGGAGTGTCTGAGTTGTACCTGGGAGTGTCAGAGAAGTACCAGGCAGTGTCACAGGAGTACCTGGGAGTGTGAGAGGTGTACCTGCAGGGTGTGAGAGGTGTACCTAGAAGTGTCTGAGGTGTACCAGGGCGTGGCAGAGGTGTACCTGGGAGTGTCTGAGGTGTACCTGGGAGTGTCTGAGGTGTACCTGGGTGACTGAGGTGTACCTAAGTGTCAGAGAAGTACCAGGGAGTGTCACAGGAGTACCTGGGAGTGTGAGAGTGTACCTGCGAGTGTGAGAGGTGTATCTAGAAGTGTCTGAGGTTTACAGTGTGAGGTGTACCTGGGAGTGTCTGAGGTGTACCTGGGAGTGTCTGAGGTGTACCTGGGAGTGTCAGGGGAGAACCAGGAAGTGAAACAGGTGTACCTGGGAGTGTCAAACGTGTACCAGGAGAGTCTGAGGTGTACCTGGGAGTGTCCGAGGTGTATCAGGGAGTGTCAGAGGAATACCTAGAGGTGTCAGAGGTGTACCTGGTAGTGTTAGAGGTGTACCTAGGAGTATCGGAGGTTTACCTGTGAGTGTCGGGTTGTACCTGGGAGTGTCGGAGGCGGACCTGGGAGTGTCAGAGGTGTACCTGGGAGTATCAGAGGTGTACCTGGGAGAGTCAGAGGTGTATCTGGTGTCTGGGGTATACCAGGGGTGTCAGTGAAGTACCTGGGAGTCTCAAAGGTGCTGGTATCCGGAGGTGTACCTGGGAATATCGGATGTGTACCTGGGAATATCGGAGGTGTTCAGGGAGTGTCAGAGGTGTACCTGGGAGTCTCAGAGGTGAACCAGGGAGTGTCAGAGGAGTACCTGGACTGTCAGAGGTGTGCAGGGGATCAGTGGAGTACCTGGGGTCTCAAAGGTGTACTGGGAGTATCAGAGGTGTACCTGGGAATATCGGAGTGTGCATGGGAATATCGGAGGTACCTGGGAGTGTCAGAGTATCTGGAGTGTCGGTGGTGTACCTGGGGGTGTCACAGGAGTACCTGGGATTGTCGGAGGTGTACCTGGCAGTGTCAGAGGTGTACCTGGGAGTATCGGAGGATTACCTGGGAGTGTGAAGTTGTACCTGGGTGTCAGGTGTACTTGGGGTGTCAGATGTATACCTGGGAGTGTGAGAAGTGTACCTCCAGTGGCTGCGGTGTACCTGGGAGTGTCAGAGGTGTTCCTGGGGTGTCAGGGGGTGTACCAGGGAGTGTCAGTGGAGTACCTGGTAGTGTCAGAGGTGTACCTGGGAGTGTCAGAGGTGTACTTAGGGGTGTCAGAGGTGTATCTGGGAGTGTCGGACATGTACCTGGGAGTGTCAGAGGTACCCATGGAATGTCAAGAGGTGTACCTGGAGTATCAGAGGTGTGCCTGGGAGTGTCAGAGGTGTACCTGGGAGTGTCGGGGTGTACCAGGGAGTGTCATTGGAGTACCTGGGGTGTCAGAGGTGTACCTCTGAGCACTCCCAGGCTCTACCTGACTCTCCAGTACACCTCTGACCTCCCAGCCCTCTGACCTCCCGATACACCTCGATACTCCCAGGTTCCTCCCAGGACACCTCTGACACTCAAACCTCCTCTGTCACTCCCCTGATCCTCTAACAATCCAGGTACATCGCTGATACTCCCAGTACATCTCTGACACTGCCAGCCCACTTCCGACTCCCAGGTACACCTCCGACACCCCAGGTACACTTCTCACACTCCCAGGCACACCTCCGACATTCCTGTTACACCCCTTGACACCCCAGGTACACCTCTGACCTCCAAGGTACATCTCTGCCACTCCCAGGTACACCTCTGACACTCCCAGGTACACCTTGACACTCCAAGGAACACCTCCGATACTTCCAGGTACACCCTCCTCTGACACTCCCAGGTACACCTCTGGACATTCCCAGGTACGCCTCTAACACTCCCAGGTACACCTCCGATACTCCCAGGTACACCTCCTGGCACTCCCAGGTACAGCCCCAGACACTCCCAGGTACACCCCAGACACTCCAGGTACACCCCAGACACACCCCAGGTACACTTCTCACACTCCCAGGTACAACTCCGGACACTCCCAAGTACAATTCCTGACACTCCCAGGTACACCTCTAACACTCCCAGGTAAACTCCTGACACTCCCAGGTACACCTCTGACACCCCCAGGTACACATCCGATACCCCAGGTTCACCTCTGACACTCCCAGGTACACCCTCTGACTCTTCCCCAGGTACTCCCTGTCACCCCTGATACACCTCTACCACTCCCAGGCACACCGCCGATACCCCAGGTACATCTCTGACACTGCCAGGTACACCTCCGACTCCCCAGGTACACCTCCGAAACTCCCAGGTACACACTTTTCACACTCCCAGGTACACCCCTCCGACACCCCAGGTACACCTCTGACACTCCCAGGTACACCTCTGACAATTTGGTACACCTCTGACACCCCAATTACACCTCTGACACTCCTAGGTACTCCCTCTGTCACTCCCTCATACACCTCTAACACTCCCAGGCAGTACACTGCTGACACTCCCAGGTACATCTCTGACACTGCCAGGTACACCTCCGGACTCTGGCAGGTACACCCTCCGACACTCCCAGGTACATCTCTCACACCCCAGGTACACCTCCGGACACTCCCAGGTACACCTCTGACACTCCCAATTACACCTCTGACACTCCCAGGTACAATCTCTCTCTATATTCTATTTACTCACTGACATTCCCTGGTACACCTCTGACACTCCCAGGAACACGCCCAACACTCCCAGATACACCTCTGACACTCCCAGATACACCTCTGACACTCCCAGGTATACCTCTTGACACTCCCAGGTACACAATTCCTCTGACACTCCCAGGTACACGTCCAACACTCCCAGATACACCTCTGACACCCCAGATACACCTCTGACACTCCCAGGTACACCTCTCTGACACTCCCAGGTACACCTCTCTGACACTCCCAGGTACACCTCCGATACTCACAGATTCACCTCTGACACTCCCAGGTACACCTCTGACACTCATAGGTACTCCTCTGTCACTCCCTGATATACCTCTAACACTCCCAGGTACATCGCTGATACTCCCAGGTACATCTTTGACACTGCCAGGTACACCTCCGACTCCCAGGTACACCTCCGACACTCCCAGGTACACTTCTCACACTCCCAGGTACACCTCCGACACTCCCAGGTACACCTCTGACACTCCTAGGTACACCTCTCACACTCCCAGGTATACCTCTGAGACTCCCAGCTACACCTTTGACACACCCAGGTACACGTCTGACACTTCAAGGTACACCTCTGACACTCACAGGTACTCCACTGACATTCCCTGGTACACCTCTGACACTCCCAGGTACACCTTTGATACTCCCAGTTACACCTCCGACAGTCCTAGGTACACTTCTCACGCTCCCAGGTACACCTCTGACAATCCCAGGTATTCCTGTGACACTCCCAGGTACACCTCCGACACTCCCAGGTACACCTCTGACAATCCTAGGTACACCTCCGATATTCCCAGGTACACCTCCGATATTCCCAGGTACACCTCTGATACTCCCAGGTACACCTTTGAGACTCCCAGGTACTACACTGACACTCCCTGGTACACCTTTGACATTCCCAGTTACACCTCCGACACTCCCAGTTACACCCCTGACACTCCCAGGTACACCTCTGACACTCCCAGGTACACCTCTGATACTCCCAGGTACACCTCTGACACTCCCAGGTACACCTCCGATACTCCCAATTACACCTTCGATACTCCCAGGTACACCTCTGACACTCCCATGTACTTCCTCTGACACTCCCTGGTTCACCAATGAGACTTCCAGGTTCACCTTTCACACTCCCTGGTACACCGCCGATATTCCCAGGTACACCTCCGATATTCCCTGGTACACCTCCGACACTCCCAGGTACAACTTTGAGACTCCCAGGTACTTCACTGACACTCCCTGGTATACCTCTGACATTCCCAGGTACGCCTATGACATTCCGAGGTACACCTCCGATACTCCCAGGTACACCTCTGACACTCTCAGGTACTCCTCTGACACTCCCTGGATCACCTATGAGACTCCCAGGTACACCTTTGACACACCCTTGTACACCTCCGATATTCCCAGGTACACCTCCCATACTCCCAGGTACACCTTTGAGACTCCCAGGTACTTCACTGACACTCCCTGGTATAGCTCTGACATTCCCAGGTACGCCTCTGACACTCCCAAGTACACCTCTGATACTCCCAGGTACACCTCTGACAATCCTAGGTACACCTCCGATATTCCCAGGTACACCTCCGATATTCCCAGGTACACCTCTGACACTCCCAGGCACACCTCTGACACTCCCAGGTACCCACTTCTCCACTCCCAGGTACACCTCCGACACTCCCAGGTACACCTCTGTCACTCCCACGTACACCTCTGACACTCCAAGGTACACCTCTGACACTCCGAGGTACACCTCTGACACTCCCAAGTACTCTACTGACATTCCATGGTACACCTCTGACACTCCCAGGTGCACATCCGACACTCCCAGATACACCTCTGACACTCCCAGGTACATCTCTGACAATCACAGGTACACCTCTGACACTGCCAGGTACACCTCTGACAATCGCAGGTACTCATGTGACACTCCCAGGTACACCTCCGACACTCCTTGGTACACCTCTGACACTCCCAGGTACACCTTTGACAATCCCAGGTACTCCACTGACATTCCCTGGTACACCTCTGACACTCCCAGGTACACCGCTGACACTGCCAGGTACACCTCCGACACTCCCAGGTACACCTCCTACACTCCCAGGTACACTTCTCACACTCCCAGCTACACCTCCGATACACCCAGGTACACCTCTGACACTCCCAGTTACACCTTTGACACTCCAAGGTACACCTCTGACACTCCCAGGTACTCCACTGACATTCCTTGGTACACCTCAAAAACTCCCAGGTATACCTCTGACACTCCTAGGTATTCCTCTGACACTCCCTGGTACATCTCTGACACTCCTAAGTACACCCCTGACACTTCCAGGTACACCTCTTACAATCCCAGGTACTCCTGTGACACTCCCAGGTACACCTCCGACACTCCCAGGTACACCTCTGACAATCAATGGTACACCTCCGATATTCCCAGGTACACCTCCGATATTCCCAGGTACACCTCTTATACTCCCAGGTACACCTTTGAGACTCGCAGGTACTCCACTGACACTTCCTGGTACACCTTTGACATTCCCAGTTACACCTGCGACACTCCCAGTTACACCCCTGACCCTCCCAGGTACACCTCTGACACTCCCAGGTACACCTCTGATACCTCAAGGTCCACCTCTGACACTCCTAGGTACACCTCTGATACTCCCAGGTACACCTCCGATACTCCCAGGTACACCTCTGACACGCCCAGGTACTCCTCTGACACTCCCTGGTTCACCTATGAGACTCCCAGGTACACCTCTGACACTCCCTGGTACACCTCCGATATTCCCAGGTACACCTCCGATATTCCCAGGTACACATCCGATACTCCAAGGTCCGCCTCCGACCTCCCAGGCACACCTCTGACACTCCCAGGTACACCACCAGACACTCCCAGGTACACTTCTCTCACTCCCAGGGGACACCTCTGACACTCCCAGGTTCTCCACTGACATTCCTGGTACACCTCTGACACTCCCAGGTTCCCGATCCACTCCCATGTACACCTCTGACACTCCCATTTACACCTATGACACTCCAGGTACACCTTTGGCCTCCCAGGTACTCCTGCGACATTCCCTGGTGCACCTCTGACACTCCCAGGTACACCTCTGACCTCCCAGGCACACCTCTGGCCTCCCAGGTACACCTCGATACTCCCAGGTACCTCTGACACTCCCAGGTCCGCCTCCGACACTCCCAGGTACACCCCTCTGGGCACTCCCAATTTTTACCTCTGACAACTCCCAGGTACACCTCTGACACTCCCAGGTACACCACTCATACTCCCAGGTACACCTCTGACACTCCCAGGTACACCTCCGATACTCCCAGTTACACCTCCGATACTCCCAGGTACACCTCTGACACTCTCAGGTACTCCTCTGACACTCCCTGGATCACCTATGAGACTCCCAGGTACACCTTTGACACCCTTGTACACCTCCGATATTCCCAGGTACACCTCCGATACTCCCAGGTATACCTTTGAGACTCCCAGGTACTTCACTGACACTCCCTGGTATAGCTCTGACATTCCCAGGTACGCCTCTGACACTCCCAAGTACACCTCTGATACTCCCAGGTACACCTCCTGACACTCCCAGGTTCCGTCCGACACTCCCAGCACCAACTCCGACACTCCCAGGTACACCTCTGACACTCCCAGGTACACCTCTGACACTCCCTAGGTACACCTGACACTCCCAGGTGCACCTCTGACACTCCCCAGCTACACCTTTGACACTCCCAGGTACACCTCTGACACTTCAAGGTGCCTCTGACACTCCCAGGTGCTCCACTGACATTCCCTCATTACACCTCTGACACTCCCAGGTACGTCCGACACTCCCAGATACACTTCTGACTCTCAGGTACATCTCTGACACTCCCGGGTACACCTCTGACACTCCCAGGAACACCTCTGACACTCCCAGGAACACCTCTGACACTCCCAGGTACACCCAGACACTCCCAGGTACATTCCTCACACTCCCAGGTACACCTCCGACACTCCCAGGTACACCTCCGACAGTCCTAGGTACACTTCTCACGTTCCCAGGTACACCTCTGACACTGCCAGATACACCTCTGACAATCCCAGGTATTCCTGTGACACTCCCAGGTACACCTCCGACACTCCCAGGTACACCTCTGACAATCCTAGGTACACCTCCGATATTCCCAGGTACACCTCCGATATTCCCAGGTACACCTCTGATACTCCCAGGTACACCTTTGAGACTCTTTGGGTACTACACTGACACTCCCTGAACACCTTTGACTTGTTCCAGTTACACCTCCGACACTCCCAGTTACACCCCTGACACTCTGGGTACACCTCCTGACACTCCCAGGTACACCCCTCTGATACTCCCAGGTAAACCTCTGACACTCCCAGGTACACCTGGTACTCCCAATTACACCTTCAGTACTCGGTACACCTGACACTCCCATGTACTTCCTCTGACACTCCCTGGTTCACCAATAGAGACTTCAGGTTCACCTTTCACACTCCCTGGTACACCGCCGATATTCCCAGGTACACCTCCGATATTCCCTGGTACACCTCCGACACTCCCAGGTACAACTTTGAGACTCCCAGGTACTTCACTGACACTCCCTGGTATACCTCTGACATTCCCAGGTACGCCTATGACATTCCGAGGTACACCTCTGATACTCCCAGGTAGACCTCTGACACTCACAGGTCACCTCCGACACTCCCAGGTAAAACTCCGACACTCCCAGGTACACCTCTGCCTCCTAGGTATACCTCTGACACTCCCAGGTACACCTTTGACACTCCCAGGTACACCTTTGACACTCCCAGGTACACCTCTGACGCTCCCAGGTACGCCTCTGACACTCCCAGGTACTTCACTGGCATTCCCTGGTGCACCTCCTGGCTTACTCCCAGGTACTCACACTGACATTCCTGGTACACCTCTTACACTCCCACCCAGGTACACCGCTGACACTGCCAGGTACACCTCCGACGCACTCCAGGTACACCTCCGACACTCCCAGGTACACTTCTCACACTCCCAGGTACACCTCCGACACTCCCAGGTACACCTCTGTCACTCCCCAGGTACACCTCTGACACTCAAGGTACCTCTGACCTCCCAGGTACACTCCTGACACTTAGAGTACTCCACTGATATTCCTGGTACACCTCTGACCTCCCAGGTGCGCATCCGACACTCCCAGATACACCTCTGACACTCCCGGGGTACACCTCCTGACACTCTAGGTACACCTCTGACACTCCCCAGGTACACCTCTGACACTCCCAGCTACACCTTTGACACTCCCAGGTACACCTCTGACACTTCAAGGTACACCTCTGACACTCCCAGGTACTCCACTGACATTCCCTGGTACACCTCTGACACTCCCAGGTACACGTCCGACACTCCCAGATACACTTCTGACTCTCCCAGGTACATCTCTGACACTCCCAGGTACACCTCTGACACTCCCAGGAACACCTCTGACACTCCCAGGTACACCTCTGACACTCCCAGGTACACCCCAGACACTCCCAGGTACATTCCTCACACTCCCAGGTACACCTCCGACACTCCCAGGCACTCAAGAGCAGTCCCTGGGTACACTTCTCACGTTCCCAGGTACACCTCTGACACTGCCAGATACACCTCTGACAATCCCAGGGTATTCCTGTGACACTCCCAGGGCAAGCTCCGACACTCCCCGGGTACACCTCTGACAATCCTAGGTACCTCCGATATTCCCAGGTACACCTCCGATATTCCCAGTACACCTCTGATACTCCCAGGTACACTTTGAGACTCCCAGGTACTACACCTGACACTCCCTGGTACACCTTTGACATTCCCGGATTACACCTCCGGCCTCCAGTTACACCCGGCCTCCCAGGTACACCTCTGACACTCCCAGGTACACCTCTGATACTCCCAGCACCTCTGACACTCCCAGGTACCTCCGATACTCCCCAATTACACCTTCGATACTCCCCAGGTACACCTCTGACTTACTCCCATGTACTTCCTCCTGGCCTCCTGGTTCACCAATGAGACTTCCAGGTTCACCTTTCACACTCCCTGGTACACCGCCGATATTCCCAGGTACACCTCCGATATTCCTGGTACACCTCTGACTCCCAGGTGCAACTTTGAGACTCCCAGGTACTTCACTGACCTCCCTGGTATACCTCTGAAAACGCGCATTCCCAGGTACGCCTATGACATTCCGAGGTACACCTCTGATACTCTCCCAAGTAGACCTTACAACACTCACAAGGTCCGCCTCCGGCCTCCAGGTAAAACTCCGACAGTCCCAGGTACACCTCTGACACTCCTAGGTATACCTCTGACCTCCCAGGTACACCTTTGACACTCCCATTTTGCAACTGACACTCCCAGGTACACCTCTGACACTCCCAGGTACGCCTCTGAGCACTCCCAGGTACTTCACTGACATTCCCTGGTACACCTCCTGACCTCCCAGGTACTCCTGACATTCCTGGTACACCTCTTACACTCCCAGGTACACCGCTGGCCTTTGCAGGTACCTCCGACACTCCCAGGTACCTCCGACACTCCCAGGTACACTTCTCACACTCAGGTACACCTCCGACACTCCCCAGGTACACCTCTGTCACTCCCAGGTACACCTCTGACACTCCCAGGTACACCTCTGACCTCCCAGGTACACTTCTGACACTCCCAAGTACTCCACTGATATTCCCTGGTACACCTCTGACACTCCCAGGTGCACATCCGACACTCCCAGATACACCTCTGACACTCCCAGGTACATCTCTGACAATCACAGGTACACCTCTAACACTGCCAGGTGCACCTCCTGACAATCGCAGGTACTCATGTGACACTCCCAGGTGCACCTCCGACCTCCCTGGTACGCCTCTGACACTCCCAGGTACACATTTGACACTCCCAGATACTCCACTGACATTTCCTGGTACACCTCTGACACTCCCAGGTACACCGCTGACACTGCCAGGTACACCTCCGACACTCCCAGGTACACCGCCTACACTCCCAGGTACACTTCTCACACTCCCTGGGTACACCTCCCGATACACCCAGTACACCTCTGACACTCCCAGTTACACCTCCTGACGCCAGGGTACACCTCTGACACTCCCAGGTACTCCACTGACATTCAGCAGGTACCTCAAAACTCCCAGGTACACCTCTGACACTCCCTAGGTATTCTCTGACCTCCCTGGTACATCTCTGACACTCCCAGGTACACCTCTGGCTTGCTTGGGTACACCTCCTACAATCCCAGATGCTCCTGTGACACTCCCAGGTACCTCCGACACTCCCCAGGTACCTCTGACAATCATGGGTACACCTCCGATATTCCCATACACCTCCGATATGCCCAGGTACACCTCTGATGCTCCCAGGTACACCTTTGAGACTCCCAGGTACTCCACTGACACTTCCTGGTACACCTTTGACATTCCCAGTTACACCTGCGACACTCCCAGTTACCCCTGACCCTCCCAGGTACACCTCTGACACTCAGGTACCTCTGATACCTCCAAGGTCCACCTCTGACGCACTCCTAGGTACACCTCTGATACTCCCAGGTACCTCCACGTCTCCCAGGTACACCTCTGACACGCCAGGTACTCCCTCTGATGACCTCCCCTGGTTCACCTATGAGACTCCAGGTACACCTCTGACACTCCTGGTTGCACCTCCGATATTCCCAGGTACACCTCCACGATATTCCCAGGTACATCCGATACTCCCGGGCACACCTTTGAGACTCCCAGGTACTTCACTGACACTCCCTGGTTCACCTATGAGACTCCCCAGGTATACCTCTGACACTCCCAAGTACATCTCCGACACTCCCAGGTACACCTCCGACCCAGTCCCAGGTACACCTCCGACACTCCCAGGTGCACTTCTTACACACTCCCAGGTACACCTCCGACAATCACAGGTACACCTCTGACCTCCCCGGTACACCTTTGACACTCCCAGGTACTCCACTGACATTCCTGGTACACCTCTGACACTACCAGGTACACGTGACACTGCCAGGTACACCTCCGACACTCCCAGGTACACCTCCGACCTCCCCAGGTACACTTCTCACACTCCCAGGTACACCTCCAACACTCCCAGGTACACCTCTGTCCTCCCAGAACACCTCTGACCTCCAAGGTACACCTCTGACACTCCCATTTTCCTCTGAGCCTCCCAAGAGAACTCCATGACCTTCCCTGGTACACATCTGACACTCCAGGTGCACATCCGACACTTCAAGATACACCTCTGTTTTCCCAGGTACAACTTTGACAATCACAAGTACACCTCTGACACTGCCAGGTACACCTCCTGACAATCGCGGGTACTCATGTGACACTCCCA
>NW_024713105.1:0-29079 GCF_018991925.1 Homarus americanus
AATGGGAAATATCTACTTTCCGTGAAAGTTAAAGATAAACAACTTTCCCGGAAAATAGATTATCACAGAAAAACGAAATTTGTATCATAAAATGGGAAATATCTACTTCCGGGAAAAGTTAGTTAGATAACCAAATTTGCCGAAAATAGATTACTACAGAAAACGGAAAATTTGTATCATAATGGGAAAGATTTACTCATGAAAGTTGAGTTAGATAAACCAAATTTCTCAGAAAATAGATTATCATAGAAAACGGGAAATTTGTATCATAAAAAAATGGGAACATCTACTTTCCGGAAAGTTGGTTACAATTTTCCCAAAATAGATTTTCACTCGGAAAGTAATTATCAATTTTTGGGAAAGAAGAATTTTGGACAAACAACCAAATTTGCGAAATAGATTAATCACAGAAAACGGAAATTTGTATCATTGAAAATATAAAATATCTACTGGGAAAGGATGATAACCACCGAAAATAGATTATCATAGAAAACGGAAATTTGTATCATAAAATGGAAAATATCTACTTCCGGAAAAGGTTAGATAAACCAAATTCTGCCGAAAAATAGATTATCATAGAAACGAAATTTGTATCATAAAAATGGAAATATCTACTTTCCTCGAGAAAGAAAACAACTTTCCGAAAATAGATTATCATAGAAAACGGAAATTTGTATCATAATATTGGGAAATATTAACTTCTCCGGAAAGTTATATCTACGAAAAGTAGATAGATTACTCTGGAAAAGTAGATTATCGATTTTCGGGGAATAGATTTTCGAATTTTGGGGAAATATACCTAATTTTACGAAGTAGATTATCATAGAAAACGGGAAATTTGTATCATAAAAAATGGGAAATATCTACTTTCCGGGAAAGTTATTAGATAACCAAATTTTCCAATAGATTATCATAGAAAACGGGAAAGTAGATAAAAAAAATAAATATCTACTTTCAAAAGAATAGATAAACTCAAACTTTGCCGAAAATAGATTATCATAGAAAACGGAATTTGTATCATAAAAAATGGGAAATATCTACTCTTCCGCGAAAAGTTGGAAAGTTAGATAAAACAACTTTCCCGGAAAATAGATTATCATAGAAAACGAAATTTGTATCATAAAAATGGAAATATCTACTTTCCGGGAAAGTTAGAGTTAGATAAACTGCACCGCCAAATTAATTATCATAGAAAACCGGTAATTTGGTATCATAAAATAAAACATTCACTTTCCAAAAGTTGAGTTAGATAAACAACTTTCCCGAAAATAGATTATCATAGAAAACGGGAAATTTGTATCATAAAAAATGGGGAAAATATTCACATTCCGGGAAAGTTGGTTATACACTTTCCCGAAAAGTTAGACAGATTTTACATTTTCGGGAAAGTAGATTATCGATTTTTCAGAAAGATTTGAATTTGGGAAGAAACTAATTTGAAATAGATTACCGAAACGAAATGGTATCACAAAAAATGGGAAAATATCTACTTTCCGGGAAAGTTAAGTTAGATAAATCAATTTCCGAAAATAGATTATCATAGAAAACGGAAATTTGTATCATAAAAATGGGAAATATCTACTTTCCGAAGTTAAGATAACCAAATCTACAAAAAATAGATTATCATAAAAACGGGAAATTTTAACAAAAAAGGGAAATACTTTCCGCGAAAGAGTTAGATAAACAACTTTCCCGAAAATAGATTATCATAGAAAAGGAAAATTTGTATCATAAAAATGGGAAATATCTACTTTCCGAAAGAAGATTGATAACTTCCCGAAAGCAGATGATTTTCTAACGGGAAATAGATTATCGATTATGGGAATAGATTTCGAATTTTGGGGAAATATTACCTAATTTTACGAAGTAGATTATCATAGAAACGAAATTTGTATCACAAAAATGGGAAATATCTACTTTCCGAAAGTTAAGTAGATACAAACTTTTCCGAAAATAGATTATCATAGAAAACGGGAAATTTGTATCATAAAAAGGGAAATATCTATTCCGGGAAAGATAGAGATAGATAACCATTTGCCGAAAATAGATTATCATAGAAAACGGAAATTTTATATAAAGTTATCCACTTTCAAAGTTGAGTTAGATAAACAACTGAAAATAGATTACAGAAAAAACGGAAATGTATCATAAAATGGAAATATCTACTTTCCAAGAAAGTTGGTTAAGATAAATCAAATTTGCCGAAATAGATTATCATAAAAACGGGAAATTAGATCATAAAAATGGGAAATATACTTCATGAAAGTAATAGATAAACAACTTTCCCGAAAATAGATTATCACAAAAACAATTACACAAAAATGGGAAATACTACTTCGAAATTTGAGAAAGATAACCAAATTTGCCGAAAATATCATAGAAACAGAAATTTTATCACAAAAAATGGGAAATACTACCTTCCACAAAGTTGAAAGATAAACAACACTCCAAAAAAATTATCATAGAAACGGAAATTTGTATCATAAAAATGGGGAAATATCTACTTTCAGAAAGTTGTGATAAACAACTTTCCCGAAAATAGATTAACAAAAACGGAAATTTGTATTAAAAAAATGGGAAATATCTACTTCAAAAGTTGAGTTAGAAAAGTAGAGATTTTCTACTCAAAAGCAGATTATCATCGGGAACAGTTAAAATGATATACAATTTGCGAAGTAGATTATCATAGAAAACGGGAAATTGTACAAAAAAAATGGAAATATCTACCTTCCGGGAAAGTTGGTTAGATAAACCAAATTTCCGAAAATAGATTATCATAGAAAACGGAAATTTGTATCAAAAAAATGGGAAATATCTACTTTCCGCGAAAGTTAGATAGATAAACCAAATTTGCCGAAAATAATTATCATGAAAAACGGAAATTTGTATCATAAAAAAATGGGAAATATCTACTTTCCAAAAGTTGAGTTAGATAAACAACTTTCCCGAAAGTAGATTATCATAGAAACGGGAAATTTGTATCATATGAAGGAAAATATTCAATTCAGGAAAAGTTAGTTATACACTTTCCCAAAAGCAAATAGATTTTCTACTTTTCGAAAGCAGATTATCGACATTTTCGAAAATAGATTTTCGAATTTTGGGAAAATATTACTTTTACGAAAGTAGATTATCATAGAAACGGAAACTTGTATCACAAAGGAAATATTTCACTTTCCGGGAAGTTGATAGATAACCAAATTTTCCGAAAATAGATTATCATAGAAAACAGGAATTTGACTATAAAAAAGGGAAATATCTACTTTCCGAAAAGTTGGTTAGATAACCAAATTTGCCGAAAATAGATTATCATAGAAAACGGGTTTGTATCATAAAATGGGAAAATATTTACTTTCCACGAAAGTTGAAAGAGATAAACAACTTCCAAAATAGATTATCATAGAAACGAAATTTGTATCATAAAAATGGAATATCTACTTTCCGGAAAAGTTGGTAATAACTTTCCTGAAAAGTGATAGATTTTCACTTTCGGAGTAGATTATCGATTTCAATGATTAAATTTTTAGGGGAAATATTACCCAATTTTGCTAAGAAGATTATCATAGAAAACGAGAAATTTTATCACAAAATGGAAATATCTACTTTCAGGAAAGTTGGATAGATAACCAAATTTTCCGAAATAGATTATCAAGAAAACAGGAAATTTGTATCATAAAAATGGAAATATCTACTTTCCGCGAAAGTTGTTAGATAACCAAATTTGCCGAAAATGAATATCATAGAAAACGAAATTTGTATCATAAAAAATGGGAAATATCTACTTTCCCGCGAAAGTTGATTAGATAAACAACATTCCCGAAAATAGATTATCATAAACGGAAATTTGTATCATAAAAAATGGGAAATATCTACTTTCCGGGAAGTTAGCTAGATAAATTTGCGAAAATAAGATTATCATAGAAACGAAATTTGTATCATAAAATGGGAAATATCTACTTTCCACAAAAAGTTGAAAAGATAAAACCTTCCAAATAGATTATCATAGAAAACAGGAAATATCATAAAAATGGGAAATATCTACACTCAGAAATATTATCTACTTCCCGAAAAATAAATAGATCTACTTTTCAAGAAAGTAGATTAACCAAATTTTCAGGGAATAGATTTTCCAATTTTGGAAATATTAACTAATTTTAGCAAAGTAGATTACCAAGAAAACAGGAAATTTGTAACACAAAAGTAGGAAATATCTAATTTCCTGAAAAGTTGGTTAGATAACCAAATTTCACAAAGAAAATAGATATCATAAAACAGAAATTGTATCATAAAAAATGAAATATCTACTTTCCGAAAGTTATAGATAACCAAATTGCCGAAAATAAACCATCATAAAACAGGAAATTTGTATCATAAAAATAGAAATATCTACTTCCGCGAAAGTTGTTAGATAAACAACAAAAATAGACATCATAGAAAACATGAAATTTGTATCATAAAAAATGGAAATATCCACTTTCCGAAAGTTGGCTATCCACTTTGAAAAGTAGACAATTTTCCTTTTCAAAAAATAGATTATCAATTTTCAAAATAGATTTCAATCTTGAAATATTACCCAATTTTGCGAAGCAGATTATCATAAACAGGAAATTTGTATCAAAAAAATGGAAACATCTACTTTCCAGGAAAGTTAGTTAGATAAAATTTTCGAAAATAGAACAAAAACAAAACAAAAAAAAAACACCCAAAAAACCAAACCAAAAACACATTATCATAAAACGGAAATTTATCATAAAATGGAAATATCTACCTTCCATAGTTAGTTGAATAAACAACTTTCGAAAATATATATATATATATATATATATATATATATATATATATATATATATATATATATATATATATATATCTAACTGAAATTTGTCATAAAAAATGGGAAATATCTACTTTCCGGAAAGTTGGTTGAATAACCAAATTTTCGAAAATACATTATCATAGAAAACGGAAATTTGTATCATAGAAATGGGAAATATCTACTTTCCGGGAGAAAGTTGGTTGAATAACCAAATTTTCCGAAATAAATATCATAGAAAACAGGAAATTTGTACATCATAAAAATGGGAAATATACTTTCCGTGAAGTTAGTTAGATAACCAAATTTGCCGAAAATAATTATCATAAAACAGAAATTTGTATCATAAAAAATGGGAAATATCTACTTTCCGCGAAGTTGGTTAGATAAACAACTTTCGAAAATAGATTATCATAGAAAAACAGGAAATTTGTATCTGAAAAAATAGGAAATATCTACTTTCCGCGAAGTTAGTTAAGATAAACTACTTTTCGAAAATGAATTATCATAGAAAGAGCAGGAGAAATTGTATCATAAAAATGGGAATATCTACTTTCCGGGAAAGTTGGTTATCTACTTTCCCGAAAAAGTAGAATGAATTACCTACTTTTCAGAAGAAGTGAATTATCGATTTTCGGGGAATAGATTTTTCAATTTTGGAAATATTACCTAATTTTGCGATAGATTATCGCAGAAAACCGGAAATTTGTATCACAAAATGGGGAAATATCTACTTCCGGGAAGGTTGGTTTCGAATATTAAATTTTCGAAAATAGATATCACTGAAAACAGGAGGTACATGTGTATCATAAAAAATGGGAAATATCTACTTCCAGGAAAGTTGGTTAGATAAAAGAAATTTACTTGAAAAATAGATATCGCAGCAGAAATTTGTATCATAAAAAATGGGAAATATCTACTTTCCGCGAAAGTTAGTTAGATAAACAACTTTCGAAAATAGATTATCTTAAGCAGGAAATTTGTATCATAAAAATGGGAAATATCTACATTCAGAAGTTGGTTATCTACTTTCCCGAAAAATGAAATAGATTTTCTACTTTTCAGGAAATGAATTATCGATTTTTCAGAAATAATTTTTCGAATTTTTGAAATATTACCTAATTTTGCGAAGTAGATTATCATAGAAACGAAATTTGTATCACAAAATGGGAAATATCACTTTCCGGGAAAGTTGGTTAGATAACCAAATTTTCCGAAAGCCGGAATTATCATAAAACAGGAAATTTGTATCATAAAAAATAGAAATATCTACTTTCCAGGAAAGAAGTTGAATTCCGACCGCTTAAATTTGCCCAATGGAATTATCATAAAGGCAGGAAATTCGTATAAAAATGAAATATCTACTTTCCGCGAAAGTTGGTTAGATAAACAACTTTCCCGAAAATAGATTATCATAGAAACGGGAAATTTGTATCATAAAAAATGGAAATATCTACTTTCCGGGAAAGTTGGTTATCTACTTTCCCGAAAAGTAGATGGAATTTCTACTTTTCCGGAAAGTAGATTATCGATTTTTCGGGGGGAATAATGAATTTTCGAATTTTGGAAATATTACCTAATTTTGCTAAGTAGATTATCGCAAAGCAGGAAATTTTATCACAAAAAAATGGGAAATATCACCTTTAAGAGGATTGGTTGAATAACCAAATTTTTCCGAAGCTAGATTATCGCAAAACAGGAAATTTGTATCATAAAATGGGAAATATCTACTTTCAGGAAAGTTAGATTTAATAACCAAATTTGCAGAAATAAATATCATAGAAACAGGAAATTTATAAAAAATGAAATATCAACTTTCAAAATTGATTATCAATAGAAAACGGGAAATTTGTATCATAAAAATGGGAAATATCTCCTTTCCGGGAAAGTTGGTTATCTACCCCGAAAAAGTAAATAAATTCTTTTCGGGAAGATTATCGATTCGAATTTGAAATATTACCTAATTTTTGCGAAGTAGATTATCATAGAAAACAGGAAATTTGTATCACAAAAATGAAATATCTACTTTCCGGGAAAGTTGGTTAGATAACCAAATTTGCCGAAAATAGATATCATAGAAAACAGGAAATTTGTATCATAAAAATAGAAATATCTACTTTCCGGGAAAGTTGGTTAGATAACCAAATTTGCCGAAATAGATATCATAAAACAGGAAATTTGTATCATAAAAATGGGAAATATCTACTTTCCGCGAAAGTTGGTTAAATAACAAATTTGCGAAAATAGATTATCGAAAACAGGAAATTTGTATCATAAAAAATGGAAATATCTACTTTCCGCGAAAGTTGGTTAGATAACCATTTGCCGAAAATAGATTATCATAGAAAACAGGAAATTTGTATCATAAAAATGGGAAATATCTACTTTCCGGGAAAGTTGGTTAGATAAACAAATTTGCGAAATAGATTATCATGAAAACAGGAAATTTGTATCATAAAAAATGGAAATATCTACTTTCCGGGAAAGTTGGTTAAATAACCTTTCCCGAAAATGATTATCATAGAAACAGGAAATTTGTATCATAAAAAATGAAATATCTACTTTCCGGGAAAGTTGGTTAGATAAACAAATTTTCGAAAATAGATTATCATAGAAACAGGAAATTTGTATCATAAAAATAGGGAAATATCTACTTTCCGGGAAAGTTGGTTAGATAACAAATTTGCCGAAAATAGTATCATAGAAACAGAAATTTGTATCATAAAAATGGGAAATATCTACTTTCCGGAAAGTTGGTTAGATAACCAAATTTGCATAGATATCATAGAAAACAGGAAATTTATCATAAAAAAATGGGAAATATCTACTTTCCGGTAAGTTGGTTAGATAACCAAATTTCCGAAAATGAATATCATAGAAATGGGAAATTTGTATCATAAAAAATGAAATATCTACTTTCCGCGAAAGTTGGTTAGATAAACAACTTTCCCGAAAATAGATTATCAAAACAGGAAATTTGTATCATAAAAATGGGAAATATCTACTTTCCGGAAAGTTGGTTAGATAATCCAAATTTGCCGAAAATGATTATCATAGAAAACGGAAATTTGTATCATAAAAATGGAAATATCTACTTTCCGCGGAAGTTGGTTAGATAAACAACTTTCGAAAATAGATTATCATAGAAAACAGAAATTTGTATCATAAAAATGGAAATATCTACTTTCCGGGAAAGTTGGTTAGATAATAAATTGCCGAAAATAGTATCATAGAAAATGGGAAATTTGTATCATAAAAATGAAATATCTACTTTTCCGGAAAAGTTGGTTATTTACTTTCGAAAAAATGAATGATTTTCTTTTTCAGGAATAGATATCGATTTCAGGGAATAGATTTTTCGAATTTGAAATATTACTAATTTTGCAAGTAGATTATCATAAAACGGGAAATTTGTATCATAAAAATGGAAATATCTACTTTAGGAGGTTGGTTAGATAACCAAATTTTCCAAAATAGATTATCATAGAAAACGAAATTTGTATAAAAATGAGGAAATATCTACTTTCCGGAAGATTGGTTAGATAACCAAATTTGCCGAAAATAGATTATCGAAAAACAGAAATTTTTATCATAAAAATGGGAAATATCTACTTTCCGGGAAAGTTGGTTAGATAAACAACTTTCCGAAATAAATTATCATAGAAAACAGGAAATTTGTATCATAAAAATGAGGAAATATCTACTTTCCGGGAAAAGTTGGTTATCTAGTTTTCAGAAAAGTAGATAGATTTTTCTGCACTTTCGGGAAAGTAGATTATCGATTTTGAGAAATAGATTTTTTCGAATTTTGGGAAATATTACCTAATTTTGCGAAGTGAATTATCATAGAAAACGGAAGTATATCATAAAAATGAAATATCTGCTTTCCGGGAAAGTTGGTTAGATAAACAAATTTCCGAAAATAGATTATCGAAAACAGAAATTTGTATCATAAAAATGGAAATATCTACTTTCCGGGAAAGTTGGTTAGATAACCAAATTTGCCGAAAATAATTATCATAGAAAACAGGAAATTTGTATTCATAAAAAATGGGAAATATCTACTTTCCGCGAAAGTTGGTTAGATAAACAACTCCGAAAATAGATTATCATAAAACAGGAAATTTGTATCATAAAAATGGGAAATATCTACTTTCCGGGAAAGTTGGTTATCTACTTTCCGAAAAGTAGATAGGTTTTCTACTTTTCGGGAAAGTAGATTATCGATTTTCGGGGAATAGATTTTTCAATTTTTGGGGAAATATTGCCTAATTTTGCAGAAATAGATTATCATAGAAACGAAATTTGTATCTAAAAAATGGAAATATCTACTTTTCCGGAAATTGGTTAGATAAAAATTTCCGAAAATAGATTATCATAGAAAACAGGAAATTTGTATCATAAAAATGTAAATACTTTCCGGGAAATTGGTTAGATAACCAAATTGCCGAAAATAGATTATCATAAAACAGGAAATTTGTATCATAAAAATGGGAAATATCTACTTTCCGGAAAGTTGGTTAAGATAAACAAATTTCGAAAATAGATTTATCATAGAAAACTTGTATCACAAAAATGGGAAATATCTACTTTCGAAAGTTGGTTAGATAAACAAATTTTCGAAAATGAATTATCATGGAAAACGGAAATTTGTATCATAAAAATGGAAATATCTACTTTCCGGGAAGTTGGTTAGATAACCAAATTTGCCGAAAATAGATATCATAGAAACGAGGAAATTTGTATCATAAAAATGGGAAATATCTACTTTCCGCGAAAGTTGGTTAGATAACAAATTTGCCGAAAATAGATTATCATAGAAAACAGGAAATTTGTATCATAAAAATGGGAAATATCTACTTTCCGCGAAAGTTGGTTAGATAAACAACTTTGAAAATAGATTATCATAGACAGGAAATTTGTATCATAAAAATGGGAAATATCTACTTTCCGGGAAAGTTGGTTATCTACTTTCCCGAAAATGATTTTCTAGGAAAATAGATTATCGATTTTCAGGGGGAATAGATTTTCGAATTTTGGAAATATTACCAAATTTTCGAAATAGATTATCATAGAAAACGGGAAATTTGTATCATAAAAAATGGGAAATATCTACTTTCCGGGAAAGTTGGTTAGATAACCAAATTTGCTGAAAATAGATTATCATAGAAAACGGGAAATTTGCATCATAAAAAATGGGAAATATCTACTTTCAGTGAAAGTTTCTTTGATAACCAACTTTCCCGAAAATAGAAAACAGGAAATTTGTATCATAAAAAATGGGAAATATCTACTTTCCGGGAAAGTTGGTTAGATAACCAAATTTGCCGAAAATAGATTATCATACAAAACGGGAAATTTGTATCATAAAAAATGGGGAAATACTTTCCGCGAAAGTTGGTTAGATAAACAACTTTCCCGAAAATAGATATCATAAAGAATTAAAATTTGTATCATAAAAAATAGAAATATCTACTTTCCGGTAAAGTTGGTAAGATAACCAAATTTGCCGAAAATAGATTATCATAGAAAACGGGAAATTTGTATCATAAAAAATGGGAAATATCTACTTTCCGCGAAAGTTGGTTAGATAAACAACTTTCCCGAAAATAGATTATCATAGAAAACGGGAAATTTGTATCATAAAAAATGGGAAATATCTACTTTCCGGGAAAGTTGGTTAAATAACCAAATTTGCCGAAATAGATTATCATAGAAAACGGGAAATTTGTATCATAAAAAATGGGAAATATCTACTTTCCGGGAAAGTTGGTTAGATAACCAAATTTGCCGAAAATAGATTATCATAGAAAACGGGAAATTTGTATCATAAAAAATGGGAAATATCTACTTTCCGCGAAAGTTGGTTAGATAAACAACTTTCCCGAAAATAGATTATCATAGAAAACGGGAAATTTGTATCATAAAAAATGGAAAATATCTACTTTCCGGGAAAGTTGGTTATCTACTTTCCCGAAAAGTAGATAGATTTTCTACTTTTCGGGAAAGTAGATTATCGATTTTTCGGGGAATAGATTTTCGAATTTTGGGGGAAATATTACCAAATTTTGCGAAGTAGATTATCATAGAAAACGGGAAATTTGTATCACAAAAATGGGAAATATCTACTTTCAGGGAAAGTTGGTTAGATAACCAAATTTTCCGAAAATAGAATATCATAGAAAACGGGAAATTTGTATCATAAAAAAGGGGAAATATCTACTTTCCGGGAAGTTGGTTGAATAACAAATTTGCAAAATAGATATCATAAAAACGGGAAATTTGTATCATAAAAAATGGGAAATATCTGCTTTCCGGGAAAGTTAGTTAGATTACCAAATTTGCCGAAAATAGATTATCATAGAAAACGGGAAATTTGTATCATAAAAAATGGGAAGTATCTACTTTCCGGGAAAGTTGGTTAGATTACCAAATTTGCCGAAAATAGATTATCATAGAAAACGGGAAATTTGTATCATAAAAAATGGGAAATATCTACTTTCAGGGAAAGTTGGTTAGATAACCAAATTTGCCGAAAATAGATTATCATAGAAAAACAGGAAATTTACAGCATCATAAAAATAGGAAATATCTACTTTCCGGGAAAGTTGGTTAGATAATAAATTGCGAAATAGATTGTATCATAGAAAACAGGAAATTTGTATCATAAAAAATGGGAAATATCTACTTTCCGGGAAAGTTGGTTAGATAACCAAATTTGCCGAAAATAGATTATCATAGAAAACTGGAAATTTGTATCATAAAAAATGGGAAAAATCTGCTTTCCGCGAAAGTTTCTTAGATAACCAACTTTCCCGAAAATAGATTATCATAGAAAACGGGAAATTTGTATCATAAAAAATGGGAAATATCTACTTTTCGCGAAAGTTGGTTAGATAAACAACTTTCCCGAAAATAGATTATCATAGAAAACGGGAAATTTGTATCATAAAAAATGAGAAATATCTACTTTCCGGGAAAGTTGGTTATCTACTTTCCCGAAAAGTAGATAGATTTTCTACTTTTCGGGAAAGTAGATTATCGATTTTTCGGGGGAATAGATTTTCGAATTTTGGGGGAAATATTACCTAATTTTGCGAAGTAGATTATCATAGAAAACAGGAAATTTGTATCACAAAAAATGGGAAATATCTACTTTCCGGGAAAGTTGGCTAGATAACCAAATTTTCCGAAAATAGATAATCAAAGAAAACGGGAAATTTGTATCATAAAAAATGGGAAATATCTACTTTCCGGGAAAGTTGGTTAGATAACCAAATTTGCCGAAAATAGATTATCATAGAAAACGGGAAATTTGTATCATAAAAAATGGGAAATATCTACTTTCCGCGAAAGTTGGTTAGATAAACAACTTTCCCGAAAATAGATTATCATAGAAAACGGGAAATTTGTATCATAAAAAATGGGAAATATCTACTTTCCGGGAAAGTTGGTTAGATAACCAAATTTGCCGAAAATAGATTATCATAGAAAACGGGAAATTTGTATCATAAAAAATGGGAAATATCTACTTTCCGCGAAAGTTGGTTAGATAAACAACTTTCCCGAAAATAGATTATCATAGAAAATGGGAAATTTGTATCATAAAAAATGGGAAATATCTACTTTCCGGGAAAGTTGGTTAGATAACCAAATTTGCCGAAAATAGATTATCATAGAAAACGGGAAATTTGTATCATAAAAAATGGGAAATATCTACTTTCCGGGAAAGTTGGTTAGATAAACAAATTGCCGAAAATAATATATAGAAAACAAGGAAATTTAATATCATAAAAGTAAAATATCTACTTTCCGGGAAAGGTTAGTTCGAAAAGTGAATAGATTTTCTACTTTCGAGGAAAAGTAGTTATCGATTTTCGGGGAATGGATTTTTCGAATTTTGGAAATATTACCTAATTTTGCGAAGTAGATTATCATAGAAACAGGAAATTTGTATCACAAAAATGAAATATCTACTTTCCGGGAAAGTTGGTTAGATAACCAAATTTTCCGAAAATAGATTATCATAGAAACAGGAAATTTGTATCATAAATATGGAAATATCTACTTTCCGGGAAAGTTGGTTAGATAAACAATTTGCCGAAAATAGTTATCTCATAGAAAACGGGAAATTTGTATCATAAAAATGGGAAATATCTACTTTCCGCGAAAGTTGGTTAGATAACCAATTTTCCGAAATAGATTATCATAAAACAGGAAATTTGTATCTGTAAAAAATGGGAAATATCTACTTTCCGAAAGTTGAGTTTAAGATAACCAAATTTGCCGAAAATAGATATGCGAAAAACAGGAAATTTGTATCATAAAAATGGGAAATATCTACTTTCCGCGAAAGTTGGTTAGATAACTTTCGAAAATAGATTATCATAAAAACGGAGAATTTGTATCATAAAATGGAAATATCTACTTTCCGGGAAGAAGTTGGTTAGATAACCAAATTTGCCGAAAATAGATTATCATAGAAAACGGAAATTTGTATCATAAAAATGAAATATCTACTTCCACGAAAGTTGGTTTGATAAACAACTTTCGAAAATAGTATCATAGAAACAGAAATTTGTATCATAAAAATGGAAATATCTACTTTCCGGGAAAGTTGGTTAGATAATAAAATTTGCCGAAAATAGATTATCATAGAAAACAGGAAATTTGTATCATAAAAAATGGGAAATATCTACTTTCCGCGAAAGTTGGTTAGATAACAACTTTCGAAAATAGATTATCATAGAAAACAGGGAAATTTGTATCATAAAAATGAAATATCTACTTTCCGGGAAAGTTGGTTAGATAACCAAATTTGCCGAAAATAATTATCATAGAAAACAGGAAATATCATAAAAATGGGAAATATCTACTTTCCGCGAAAGTTGGTTAGATAAACAACTTTGAAAATAGATTATCATAGAAAACGAAATTTGTATCATAAAAATGGGAAATATCTACTTTCGAAAAGTAGATAGATTTTCTACTTTGGAAAGTAGATTATCGATTTTCGGGGAATAGATTTTCGAGTTTTGGAAATATTACCTAATTGAAGTAGATTATCATAAAAACAGGAAATTGTATCACAAAATGGAAATATCTACTTTCCAGGAAAGTTGGTTAGATAACCAATTTTCAAAATAGATTATCATAGAAAACAGGAAATTTGTATCATAAAAATGGGAAATATCTACTTTCCGAAAGTTGGTTAGATAACCAAATTTGCCGAAAATAAATTATCATAGAAACAGGAAATTTATCATAAAAAATGGAAATATCTACTTCCGCGAAAGTTGGTTTAGATAAACACTTTCGAAAATAGATTATCATAAAAACAGGAAATTTGTATCATAAAAATGGGAAATATCTACTTTCCGGAAAGGTGGTTTAGATAACCAAATTTGCCGAAAATAGATTATCATAGAAAACAGGAAATTTGTATCATAAAATGAAATATCTACTTTCCGCGAAAGTTGGTTAGATAAACAACTTTCCGGAAATAGATATCATAAAACAGGAAATTTGTATCATAAAAATGGAAATATCTACTTTCCGAAGTTGGTTATCTACTCCCAGTAGATAGTTCTTTCGGGAAAAGTAGATTATCGATTTTTCGGGAATAGATTTTTCGAATTTTGAAATATTACCTAATTTTGCGAAGTAGATTATCATAGAAACAGGAAATTTGTATCACAAAAATGGGAAATATCTACTTTCCGGGAAAGTTGGTTAGATAACCAAATTTTCCGAAAATAGATTATCATAGAAAACGAAATTTGTATCATAAAAATGAAATATGTACTTTCCGGGAAAATTGGTTAGATAACCAAATTTGCCGAAAATAGATATCATAAAACAGGAAATTTGTATCATAAAAATGGGAAATATCTACTTTCCGCGAAAGTTGGTTTGATAAACAACTTTCCTTAAATAGATTATCATAAAACAGAAATTTGTATCATAAAAATGGGAAATATCTACTTTCCGGGAAAGTTGGTTATCTACTGTAGATAAATTTTCTTTTCGGGAAAGTAGATTTTCGATTTTCGAGAATAGATTTTTCCGAATTACCTAATTTTGCAAAGTGAATTATCATAAGCAGGAAATTTGTATCACAAAAATGGGAAATATCTACTTTCAGGAAAGTTGGTTAGATAACAAAATTGCCGAAAATAGATATCATAGAAACAGGAAATTTGTATCATAAAAATGAAATATCTACTTTCGCGAAGTTGGTTAGATAAACAACTTTCGAAAATGAATTATCATAAACAGGAAATTTGTATCATAAAAATGGGGAAATATCTACTTTCCGGGAAAGTTGGTTAGATAACCAAATTTTCCAAAATAGATTATCATGAAAACAGGAAATTTGTATCATAAAAATGGGAAATATCTACTTTCCGGAAAGTTGGTTAGATAACAAATTTGCCGAAAATAGATTATCGCAAAACAGGAAATTTGTATCATAAAAATGGGAAATATCTACTTTCCGAAAGTTGGTTATCTACTTTCCCGAAAAGTAGATGAATTTTCTACTTTCGGGAAAAGTAGATTATCGATTTCAGGGAATAGATTTTTAATTTGGGAAATATTACCTAATTTTGAAGTGAATTATCTTAAAGCAGAATTTGTATCACAAAAATGGGAAATATCTACTTTCCGGGAAAAGTTGGTTAGATAACCAAATTTGCCGAAAATAGATATCATAAAACAGGAAATTTGTATCATAAAATGGAAATATCTACTTTCCGCGAAAGTTGGTTATATAAACAACTTTCCGAAAATAGATTATCATAGAAACGGGAAATTTGTATCATAAAAATGGGAAATATCTACTTTCCAGGAAAGTTGGTTGAATAACAAATTGCCGAAAAATAGATTATCATAAAACATTTGTATCATAAAATGGGAAATATCTACTTTCCGCGAAAGTTGGTTAGATAAACAACTTTCGAAAATAGATTATCATAGAAAACAGGAAATTTGTATCATAAATGGGAAATATCTAATTTCCGGAAAGTTGGTTAGATAACCAAATTTGCCGAAAATAGATTATCATAAAAACAGGAAATTTGTATCATAAAAAGTGGAAATATCTACTTTCCGCGAAAGTTGGTTTGATAAACAACTTTCGAAATAGATTATCATAGAAACGGGAAATTTGTATCATAAAAATGGGAAATATCTACTTTCCGCGAAAGTTGGGTAGATAAACAACTTTCCCAAAAAATGATTATCATAAAACGGAAATTTGTATCATAAAAATGGGAAATATCTACTTTCCGGGAAAGTTGGTTAGATAATAAATTTGCCGAAAATAGATTATCATAGAAAACAGGAAATTTGTATCATAAAATGGGAAATATCTACTTTCCGCGAAAGTTGGTTAGATAAACAACTTTCGAAAATAGATTATCATAGAAAACAGGACATTTGTATCATAAAAATGGGAAATATCTACTTTCCGGGAAAGTTGGTTATCTACTTTCCCGAAAAGTAGATAGATTTCTACTTTTCGGGAAAGTAGATTATCGATTTTCGGGGAATAGATTTTCGAATTTTGGAAATATTACCTAATTTTGCAGTAGATTATCATAGAAAACAGGAAATTTGTATCACAAAAATGGAAATATCTACTTTCCGGGAAAGTTGGTTAGATAACAAATTTTCCGAAAATAGATTATCATAGAAAACAGGAAATTTGTATCATAATAAATGGGAAATATCTACTTTCCGGAAAGTTGGTTAGATAACCAAATTTGCCGAAAATAGATATCATAGAAAACAGAAATTTGTATCATAAAAATGGAAATATCTACTTTCCGCGAAAGTTGGTTAGATAACAAATTTTCGAAAATAGATTATCATGAAAACGGGAAATTTGTATCATAAAAATGGGAAATATCTACTTTCCGGGAAAGTTGGTTAGATAACAAATTTGCCGAAAATAGATTATCATAGAAAACAGGAAATTTGTATCACTAAAAATGGGAAATATCTACTTTCCGGAAAGTTGGTTAGATAATTCCGAAAATAGATATCATAGAAACAGGAAATTTGTATCATAAAATGGGAAATATCTACTTTCCGGGAAAGTTGGTTAGATAACAAATTTGCCGAAATAGTATCATAGAAAACAGGAAATTTGTATCATAAAAATTGGAATATCTACTTTCGCGAAAGTTGGTTAGATAAACAACTTTCGAAAATAGATTATCATAGAAAACAGGAAATTTGTATCATAAAATAGGAAATATCTACTTTCAGGAAAGTTGGTTAGATAACAAATTTGCCGAAAATAGATTATCATAGAAAACAGGAAATTTGTATCATAAAAATGGGAAATATCTACTTTCCGCGAAAGTTGGTTAGATAAACAACTTTCAAATAGATTATCATAGAAAACGGAAATTTGTATCATAAAAATGGGAAATATCTACTTTCCGGGAAAGTTGGTTATCTACTCGAAAAGTAGATAGATTTCTACTTTTCGGGAAAGTAGATTATCGATTTTCGGGGAATAGATTTTCGAATTTTGGAAATATTACCTAATTTTGAAGTAGATTATCATAGAAAACGGGAAATTTGTATCACAAAATGAAATATCTACTTTCCGGGAAAGTTGGTTAGATAACCAAATTTGCCGAAAATAGATATCATAGAAACAGGAAATTTGTATCATAAAAAATGGGAAATATCTACTTTCCGTGGTTAGATAACAAATTTGCCGAAAATAGATTATCATAAAAACAGGAAATTTGTATCATAAAAATGGGAAATATCTACTTTCCGCGAAAGTTGGTTAGATAACCAAATTTTCCAAAGATTATCATAGAAAACAGGAAATTTGTATCATAAAAATGAAATATCTACTTTCAGGAAAGTTGGTTAGATAATCAAATTTGCCGAAAATAGATATCATAGAAACGGGAAATTTGTATCACTAAAAATGGGAAATATCTACTTTCCGGGAAAGTTGGTTAGATAACAATTTTCCGAAAATAGATATCATAGAAAACAGGAAATTTGTATCATAAAAATGGGAAATATCTACTTTCCGGGAAAGTTGGTTAGATAACAAATTTGCCGAAAATAGATTATCATAGAAAAACAGGAAATTGTATCATAAAAAATGGGAAATATCTACTTTCCGCGAAAGAGTTGGTTAGATAAACAACTTTCGAAAATAGATTATCATAGAAAACAGGAAATTTGTATCATAAAAAATGGGAAATATCTACTTTCCGCGAAGTTGGTTAGATAAACAACTTTCGAAATAGATTATCATAGAAAACAGGAAATTTGTATCATAAAAATGGGAAATATCTACTTTCCGGGAAAGTTGGTTAGATAACCAAATTTGCCGAAAATAGATTATCATAGAAACAGAAATTTGTATCATAAAAATGGGAAATATCTACTTTCCGCGAAAGTTGGTTAGATAAAAACTTTCGAAAATAGATTATCATAGAAAACGGAAATTGTATCATAAAAATGGGAAATATCTACTTTCCGGAAAGTTAGTTATCTACTTTCGAAGTAGATAGATTTACTTTTTCGGGAAAGTAGATTATCGATTTTTCGGGGAATAGATTTTCGAATTTTGGGGGAAATATTACTAATTTTGCGAAGTAGATTATCATAGAAACAGAAATTTGTATCACAAAAATGGAAATATCTACTTTCCGGAAAGTTGGTTAGAATAACCAAATTTTCCGAAAATAGATTATCATAAAACAGGAAATTTGTATCATAAATATGGGAAATATCTACTTTCGGGAAAGTTGGTTAGATAAACAAATTTGCCGAAATAGTTTATCATAGAAAACAGAAATTTGTATCATAAAAAATGGGAAATATCTACTTTCCGAAAGATTTGGTTAGATAACAAATTTTTTCGAAAATAGATTATCATAGAAACAGGAAATTTGTATCATAAAAATGGGAAATATCTACTTTCCGGAAAGTTGGTTAGATAACAAATTTGCAATAGATATCATAGAAAACGGGAAATTTGTATCATAAAAAATGGGAAATATCTACTTTCAGGAAAGTTGGTTAGATAAACAACTTTCCGAAAATAGATTATCATAGAAACAGGAAATTTGTATCATAAAAATGGAAATATCTACTTTTCCGGAAAGTTGGTTAGATAACCAAATTTGCCGAAAATAGATATATCATAGAAAACGGGAAATTTGTATCATAAAAATGGGAAATATCTACTTTCCGCGAAAGTTGGTTTGATAACCTCTTTCCGAAAATAGATATCATAAAACGGGAAATTTGTATCATAAAAATGGGAAATATCTACTTTCCGGGAAAGTTGGTTAGATAACAATTGCGAAAATAGATATCATAAAAAACGGAAATTTGTATCATAAAAATGGGAAATATCTACTTTCCGCGAAGTTGGTTAGATAAACAACTTTCCGAAAATAGATATCTTAAAACAGAAATTTGTATCATAAAAATGGGAAATATCTACTTTCCGGAAAGTTGGTTAAATATAAATTTGCCGAAAATAGATTATCATAGAAACAGGAAATTTGTATCATAAAAAATGGGAAATATCTACTTTCCGCGAAGGTTGGTTAGATAAACTTTCCGAAAATAGATTATCATAGAAAACGGAAATTTGATCATAAAATAGGAAATATCTACTTTCCGGAAAGTTGGTTATCTACTTTCCGAAAAGTGAATTTTCTACTTTCGGGAAAGTAGATTATCGATTTTTCGGGGGTATAGATTTTTGAATTTTGGGGAAATATTACTAATTTTTGAGAAGTAGATTATCATAGAAACGGGAAATTTGTATCACAAAAAAAATGGAAATATCTACTTTCCGGGAAAGTTGGTTAGATAATAAATTTGCCGAAAATAGATTATCATAGAAAACAGAAATTTGTATCATAAAAATGAAATATCTACTTTCCGCGAAAGTTGGTTATAAACAACTTTCCCGAAAATAGATTATCATAGAAAACAGGAAATTTGTATCATAAAAAATGGGAAATATCTACTTTCAGAAAGTTGGTTAGATAACCAAATTGCGAAAATAGATTATCATAGAAACGGGAAATTTGTATCATAAAAATGGGAAATATCTACTTTCCGCGAAAGTTGGTTAGATAACAACTTTCCCGAAATAGATTATCATAAAACTGGAAATTTGTATCATAAAAATGGGAAATATCTACTTTCCGGGAAAGTTGGTTAGATACTTGCCGAAAAGATAGATGAAATTTGTATTTTCATAAAAAGTGGAATATCTACTTTTCGGGAAAGTGAGTTAGTATTTGAAATATTACCTAATTCGGAATAGATTATCATAAAACAGGAAATTTGTATCATAAATAATGAAATATCTACTTTCCGGGAGAAGTTGGTTAGATAAACAACTTTCAAAAATGGATTATCATAAAACGAAATTTGTATCATAAAAATGAAATATCTACTTGGAAAGTGTTAATAGCTGCCGAAATAGTTATCATAGAAAACAGAAATTTGTATCTATAAAAATGAAATATCTACTTTTTCCGCGATTTGTTAGATAAATAACTTTCCGAAAATAGATTATCATAGAAACGGGAAATTTGTATCATAAAAATGGGAAATATCTACTTTCCGGAAAGTTGGTTATCCTACTTCCCGAAAGTAGATAGATTTTCTACTTTTCGGGAAAGTAGATTATCGACTTTTGGAATGGATTTTCGAATTTTGAAATATTACTAATTTTGGAAGTAGATTATCATAAAACAGAAATTTGTATCACAAAAATGGAATATCTACTTTCCGGGAAAGTTGGTTAGATAACCAAATTTTCCGAAAATAGATTATCATGAAAACGGAAATTTGTATCATAAAAATGGGAAATATCATTTCCGGGAAAGTTAGTTAGATATGCTTTCCGAAAATAAAATCATAGAAAACGAAATTTGTATCATAAAATGAAATATCTACTTTCCGGGAAAGTTGGTTATGTTGGAAATATTACCGAATGAATAGATTATCATAGAAAACAGGAAATTTATCATAAAAAATGGAAATATTCTACTTTCCGGAAAGTTGGTTTAGATAACCAAATTTGCCGAAAATGATTATCATAGAAAACAGGAAATTTTATCATAAAATGGGAAATATCTACTTTCCGGAGAAGTTGGTTAGATAACCAAATTTCCCGAAAATAGATTATCATAGAAAACGAAATTGTATCATAAAAATGGGAAATATCTACTTTCCGGGAAGAGTTGGTTTAACTTTTCCGAAAATAGATTATCATAGAAACGGAAATTTGTATCATAAAAAATGGGAAATATCTACTTTCCGGGAAAGTTGATTTATCTGCTTTCCGAAAATGGGTGTTTGTTTTGGGGTGTTTTTTTTTGGTATTACCTAATTTTGGAAGTAGATTATCATAGAAAACAGGAAATTTGTATCATAAAAATGGGGAAATACCTACTTTCCGGAAAGTTGGTTAGATAAAAACTTTCCCGAAATGCATTATCATGAAAACAGGAAATTTGTATCATAAAAATGGGAAATATCTACTTTCCGGGAAAGTTGGTTGAATATATTGCCGAAATAGATTATCATAGAAACAGGAAATTTGTATCATAAAAATGGAAATATCTACTTTCGCGAAGTTATTAGATAACCAACTTTCGAAAGTTATCATAGAAAACGAAATTTGTATCATAAAAATGGGGAAATATGACTTTCCGGGAAGTTGGTTAGATAACCAACTTTCCGAAAATAGATTATCATAGAAAACGAAATTGTATCATAAAAAATGGGAAATATCACTTTCGGGAAAGTTGGTTATCTACTTCCCGAAAAGTAGATGATTTTCTAATTTTCGGGAAAGTAGATTATCATTTTGGGAAAGTAGATTTTCGTATTTTCGAAATATTACCTAATTTTGGGAAGTAGATTATCATAGAAAACGGAAATTTGTATCATAAAAATGGATATCTACTTTCGGGAAAGTTGGTTAGATAACAAATTTGCCGAAAAGATTATCATAGAAAACAGGAAATTTGTATCATAAAAAATGGGAAATATCTACTTTCCGGGAAAGTTTGTTAATATAACCTCAAAAAAAATAGATTATCATAGAAAACAGAAATTTGTATCATAAAAATGGAAATATCTGACTTTCCGGGAAAGTTGGTTATCTACTTCTGAAAAGTAAATAGATTTTCTAATTTTTGGGAAAGTAGATTATCGACTTTTGGGAAAGTAGATTTTCGTATTTTCGGGAAAATATTACCTAATTTTGGAAGTAGATTATCATAGAAAACGGAAATTTGTATCATAAAAAATGGGAAATATCTACTTTCAGGAAAGTTGGTTATGAATAATTTGCCGAAAATAGATTATCATAGTCTAATTTTTGGGAAAATGAATTATCGACTTTTTGGGAAGTAGATTTTCGTATTTTCGAAATATTACCTACTTTTTAGGAAGTAGATTATCATAGAAAACAGGAAATTTGTATCATAAAAATGGGAAATATCTGCTTTCCAGGAGAAAAGTTGGTTAGATAACAACTTTCCCGAATCAATTATCATAGAAAACGAAATTTGTATCATAAAAAAAATGGGAAATATCTACTTTCCGCGAAAGTTTCTTAGATAACCAACTTTCCCGAAAATAGATTATCTTAGAAAACGATTTATCATAAAAAATGGGAAATATCGACTTTCCGGAAAAGTTGGTTAGATAACCAACTTTCCCGAAAATAGATTATCATAAACGAGAAATTTGTATCATAAAAATGGAAATATCTACTTTCCGGGAAAGTTAGTTATCTACTTCCCCGAAAAGTAGATAGATTTTTTCTAATTTTCGGGAAAGTAGATTATAAACTTTGGGAAAGAAGTAGATTTTCGTATTTTCGAAATATTACCTAATTTTGGGAAGTAGATTATCATAGAAAAGCAGGAAATTTGTATCATAAAAATGGGAAATACTCACTTTCCGGGAAAGTTGGTTAGATAACCAAATTTGCCGAAAATAGATTATCTTAGAAAACAGGAAATTTGTATCATAAAAATGAAATATCTACTTTCCGCGAAAGTTTCTTAGATAATAACTTTCCCGAAAAATAGATTATCATAGAAAACGGGAAATTTGTATCATAAAAAATGGGAAATATCGACTTTCCGGAAAGTTGGTTGATAACCAACTTTCCCGAAAATCTTATCATAGAAAACGAAATTTGTGTATCATAAAAAATGAAGTATCTACTTTCCGGAAAGTTGGTTATCACTTCCCCGAAAAATAAATAGATTTTCTAATTTTTGCAGGAAGAAATGAATTATCGACTTTTGGGAAAGTAGATTTTCGTATTTTCGGGAAAATATTACCTAATTTTGGGAAGTAGATTATCAAAACGGTTGTATCATAAAAATGGGAAATATCTACTTTCTCCGGGAAAGTTGGATTTAGATATGAATTGCCGAAAATAGATTATCATAGAAAACGGGAAATTTGTGTCATAAAGGGTAGAGGAAATATCTACTTTCCATAGTTTCTTAGATAACCCACTTTCCCGAAAATAGATTATCATAGAAGCAGAAATTTGTATCTTTTAAAATGAGGAAATATCGACTTTCCGGGAAAGTTGGTTAGATAACCAACTTTCGAAAATAGATATCTTAAAACGAAATTTGTGTCAAATAAATATCACCGGGAAGTTGGTTATCTACTTCCCCGAAAAATGAATAGACAAATTTTCAGGAAAGTGAATTATCGACTTTTGGGAAATGGAATTTTCGTATTTTCGGGAAATATTACCTAATTTTTGGGAAGTAGATTATCATAGAAAACGGGAAATTTGTATCATAAAAATGGGAAATATCTACTTTCCGCAAAGAAGTTTCTTAGATAACCAACTTTCCCGAAAAATAGATTATCATAAAACAGGAAATTTGTATCATAAAAATGGGAAATATCGACTTTCCGGGAAAGTTGGTTAGATAACAACTTGGCTCAAGTTATCAAAACCCAAGGAAATTTGTATCATAAAAATGGAAATATCAACTTTCTCCGGGAAAGTTGGTTGAATAACCAACTTTCCCGAAAATAGAATTATCATAGAAAACGAGAAATTTGTATCATAAAAAATGGGAAATATCTACTTTCCGGGAAGAGTTGGTTATCTACTTCCCAGTAAAATAGATTTTTCTAATTTTCGGAAAATGAATTATCGACTTTTTAGGAAGAGTAGATTTTCGTATTTTCGGGGAAATATTACCTAATTTGGAAATGGAATTATCATAGAAAACAGAAATTTGTATCATAAAAATAGAATATCTGCTTTCCGGGAAGAGTTGGTTAGATATGCATTTCGAAAATAGGCTTTTCGCAGAAAATGGGAGAAATTTGTATCGCAAATAATAGAGTATCTACTTTCCCGCGAAAGTTTCTTAGACCATGCTTTCCCGAAAAATAGATTATCATAGAAAACAGAAATTGTATCATAAAAATGGGGAAATATCGACTTTCCCGAAAATGAATATCATAGAAACGAAATTTGTATCATAAAAAATGGGGAAAATATCTACTTTCCGGGAAGAAGTTGGTTATTTACTTCCCCGAAAAGAAATAGATAGATTTTCTAATTTTTCCGGGAAAGTCGATGTATATCGACTTTTGGGAAAGTAATTTTCGTAATATTTTCGGGGAAATATTACTAATTTTGGGAAGTAGATTATCATAGAAAACAGGAAATTTATATCATAAAAATAGAAATATCTACTTTTCGGGAAAGTTAGTTTAGATAACCAAATTTGCCGAAAATAGATATCATAAAACGGGAAATTTGTATCTATAAAATAGAAATATCTTCACCTCGCGAAGTTTCTTAGATAATAACTTTCCCGAAGAGAAATAGATTATCATAGAAACGAAATTTGTATCATATAAAAAAATAGGAAATATCTTTCCGGGAAAGTTGGTTAGTATAAACTTTCCCGAAATAATTATACTGAAAAACGAAATTTGTATCATAAAAAAATGGGAAATATCTACTTTCAGAAGAATTGGTATCTACTTCCCCGAAAAGTAAATGAATTTCTAAATTTCGGGAAAAGTAGATTATCGACTTTTTGGGAAAGTAGATTTTCGTATTTTTCGTGGAAATATTACTAATTTTGGGAGTAGATTATCGCAAAAGCGGAAATTTTGTATCATAAAAAATGGGAAATATCTACTTTCAGGAAAGTTGGTTGAATAACCAACTTTCCCATATCATAAAACAGAAATTGTATCATAAAAATGGGAAATATCTACTTTCCGCGAAAGTTTCTTAGACCAACTTTCAATAGATTATCATAGAAAACAGGAAATTTGTATCATAAAAATAGAAATATCGACTTTCAGGAAGTTGGTTATTCGATATAACTTTCCAGAAAATAGTATCATAAAACAGGAAGTATCATAAAAAATGGGAAATATCAAACTTCCGGGAAAGTTGAACGATAACCAACTTTCCCGAAAATAGACTACTCATAAAACGAAAATTTGTATCATAAAAATGGAAATATCTACTTTCTGAGAGAGATTAGTTTATCTCTTCGAAAGTAGATAGATTTTCTAAATTTCAGGAAAGTAGATTATCAGTTTTGGGAAAGTAGATTTTCGTATTTTCAATCTTACTAATTTTGAGAAGTAGATTATCATAGAAAACGAAATTTGTATCATAAAAAAATGGGAAATATCTACTTTCCAGAAAGTTAGTTAGATAATAACTTTTACATGTTCTCCATAGAAAACGGGAAATTGTATCATAAAATGGGAAATATCTACTTTCCGCGAAAGTTTCTTGAATATTAACAAAATAAATTATCATAGAAAACAGGAAATTTGTATGTAAAAATAGGAAATATCTACTTTTCCGGGAAGGGTTGATTATCTACTTCCCCAGTAAATGAATTTTCATTTTTTGGGAAAGTAATTATCGACTTTTTGGAAAGTGAATTTTCGTATTTTCGGGAAATATTACCTAATTTTGGGAAGTGAATTATCTGAAAAGCAGAAATTTGTATCATAAAAATGGGAAATATCTACTTTCCGGGAAAGTTGGTTATCTAACCAACTTTCGAAAACATTATCATAAAACGAAATTTGTATATCATAAAATAGAAATATCTACTTTCCGCGAAAGTTTCTTAGATAACCAACTTTCCCGAAAAATAGATTATCATAAAGCAGAAATTTGTATCATAAAAAATAGGAAATATCGACTTTCCGGAAAGTTGGTTAAGATAACCAACTTTCGAAAATGGGCATATCAAAACAGGAGAAATTGTATCATAAAAATGGGAAATATCGACTTTCAGGAAGAGATTGGTTTGATAACCAACTAATATCTATTTTCCGCGAAAGTTTTAGATAACCAACTTTCCCCGAAAATAGATTATCATGAACGGGAAATTTGTATCATAAAAATGGGAAATATCTACTTCCGGAAAGTTGTTGATAACCAACTTTCCCGAAAATAGATTATCATAGAAAACGAGAAATTTGTATCATAAAAATGGAAATATCTACTTCCGAAAAGTTGGTTGATAAACCAAATTTCCCGAAAATAGATTATCATAGAAAACGGGAAATTTGTATCATAAAAAATGGGAAATATCTACTTCCAGAAAGTTTCTAGATAACCAACTTTCCCGAAAATAGATTATCATAGAAAACGGAAATTTGTATCATAAAATGGGGAAATATCGACTTTCCGAGTTAAGTTATCTACTTCCCGAAAAGTAGATAGATTTTCTAATTTTCGAAAGTAGATTATCGACTTTTGGGAAAGTAGATTTTCGTATTTTCGGGGAAATATTACCTAATTTGGGAAGTAGATTATCATAGAAAACGGAAATTTGTATCATAAAAAATGTGTACTTTCCGGGAAAGTTGTTAGATAACCAAATTTGCCGAAAATAGATTATCATAGAAAACGGAAATTTGTATCATAAAAATGGGAAATATCTACTTTCCGCGAAAGTTGTTAGATAACCAACTTTCCCGAAAATAGACGAAAACGGAAATTTGTATCATAAAAAATGGAAATACTTTCCGAAAGTTGTTGATAACCAACTTTCCCGAAAATAGATTATCATAGAAAACGAGAAATTTGTATCATAAAAATGGAAATATCTACTTTCCGAGTTAGTTATCTACTTCCCCGAAAAGTAAATGATTTTCTAATTTTCGAAAGTAGATTATCGACTTTGGGAAAGTAGATTTTCGTATTTCGGGGAAATATTACCTAATTTTTGGGAAGTAGATTATCATAGAAAACGGAAATTTGTATCATAAAAATGGAAATATCTACTTTCCGAAAGTTGGTAGGATAACCAACTTTCCCGAAAATAGATTATCATAGAAAACGGGAAATTTGTATCATAAAAATGGGAAATATCTACTTTCCGCGAAAGTTTCTAGATAACCAACTTCCCGAAAATAGATTATCATAGAAAACGGAAATTTGTATCATAAAAAATGGATCTTCCGAAAAGTTGGTTAGATAACCAACTTTTCCCGAAAATAGATTATCATAGAAAACGAGAAATTTGTATCATAAAAATGGGAAATATCTACTTTCCGAAAAGTTGGTTAGATAACCAAATTTACGAAAATAGATTATCATAGAAAACGGGAAATTTGTATCATAAAATGTGGAAATATCTAATTCTCGCGAAAGTTTCTTAGATAACCAACTTCCCGAAAATAGATTATCATAGAAAACGGGAAATTTGTATCATAAAAATGGGAAATATCGACTTTCCGAACGTTGGTTAGATAACCAACTTCCCGAAAATAGATTATCATAGAAAACGAGAAATTTGTATCATAAAATGGAATACTACTTCGAAAGTAGATCTACTTCCGAAAAGTAGATAGATTTTCAATTTTCGGAAAGTAGATTATCGACTTTTGGGAAAGATTGTATTTTCGGGGAAATATTACCTAATTTTGGGAAGTAGATTATCATAGAAAACGGGAAATTTGTATCATAAAAATGGGAAATATCTACTTTCCGGGAAAGTTGGTTAGATAAACCAAATTTGCCGAAAATAGATTAATAAGAAAACGGGAAATTTGTATCATAAAAATGGGAAATATTCATTTCCGCGAAAGTTGGTTAGATAAACCAACTTTCCCGAAAATAGATTATCATAGAAAACGGGAAATTTGTATCATAAAAATGGGAAATATCGACTTTCCGGGAAAGTTGGTTAGATAACCAACTTTCCCGAAAATAGATTATCATAGAAACGAGAAATTTGTATCATAAAAATGGGAAATATCTACTTTCCGGGAAAGTTTATCTACTTCCCCGAAAGTAAATAGATTTTCTAATTTTCGAAAGTAGATTATCGACTTTTGGGAAAGTAGATTTTCGTATTTTCGGGGAAATATTACCTAATTTTGGAAGTAGATTATCATAGAAAACGGGAAATTTGTATCATAAAAAATGGGAAATATCTACTTTCCGCGAAAGTTTTAGATAACCAACTTTCCCGAAAATAGATTATCATAGAAAACGGAAATTTGTATCATAAAAAATGGGAAATATCGACTTTTCCGGAAAAGTTGGTTAGATAACCAACTTCCCGGAAAATAGATTATCATAGAAAACGAGAAATTTGTATCATAAAAATGGGAAATATCTTCCGGAAAAGTTAGATAACCAAATTTGCCGAAAATAGATTATCATAGAAAACGGAAATTTGTATCATAAAAATGGGAAATATCTACTTTCCGCGAAAGTTTTAGATAACCAACTTTCCCGAAAATAGATTATCATAGAAAACGGGAAATTTGTATCATAAAAATGGGAATTTGACTTTCCGGGAAAGTTGTTAGATAACCAACCTTTCCGAAATAGATTATCATAGAAAACGGGAAATTTGTATCATAAAAAATGGAAATATCTACTTTCCGCGAAAGTTGGTTAGATAACCAACTTTCCCGAAAATAGATTATCATAGAAAACGGAAATTTGTATCATAAAAAATGGGAATATCGACTTTCCGGGAAAGTTGTTAGATAACCAACTTTCCCGAAAATAGATTATCATAGAAAACGGAAATTTGTATCATAAAAATAAATATCTACTTCCAGGAAAGGTTATCTATCCCCGAAAAGTAAATAGATTTTCTAATTTTGGAAAGTAGATGATCGACTTTTTGGGAAAGTAGATTTCGTATTTTCGGGAAATATTACCTAATTTAGGAAGTAGATTATCA
>NW_024713106.1:0-6684 GCF_018991925.1 Homarus americanus
AAAGCCCCCTGAACAGAGTATAACAAGATCCTGATCGAGTATAACAAAGTCTGATAGAGTATAACAATTCCCTGAACAGGTATAACAAAGTCCTGATAGAGTATAACAAAGCCCCTCATCGAGTATAACAAGGTCCTCATCAGGTATAACAAAGGCCCTTATCGAGTATAACAAACTTCCTGATCGAGTATAGCAAAGTCCCTGATGAGATTATAACACAGCCCCCCTCATCGAGTATAACAAAGTCACATGACCGAGTATAACAAAGCCCCCTGAACGAGTATAACAAAGATCCCTGATCGAGAATAACAAAAGCCCCTGATCGAGTAACAAATTCCCCTGATCGAGTATAACAAGTCCTCTCCGAGTATAGCTATGTCCCTGATCGGTATATTAATGTCCTCATCAGTATAACAAAGTCCACTAATCTGCCTGATCAACATAACAAAGTCCCTGATCGAGTATAACAAAGTCCCTGATCGAGTAAAATAAAGTCCCTGATCGAGTATAACAAATTCCCTGATCGAGTATAACAAAGGTCCCTCATCGAGGTATAACAAGGCCTTATCAAGTATAACAAACTTCCCTGATCGAGTATGTGAAGTCCTGATGAGTATTACAGCCCCCTCATCGAGTATAACAAAGTCACATGACCGAGTATAACAAAACCCTGAACAGGTATAACAAATATCCTGATCGAGTATAACAAGGCCCCTTATCAAGTATAACAAAGTCCCTGTTAGGTATAACAAAGATCCTGATCGAGTATAAAATCCCCTGATCGGGTATAACAAAGTCGCCTGATCGGGTATAAAAAGTCCTGATGAGGTATAACAAAGCCCCTCATCGAGTATATTAAAGTCCCTTATCAAGTATAACAAAGGTCCACTAATCTATTATAACAAAGTCCCTGATCCGTATGACAAAGCCCCTGATCGAGTATAACAAAGCCCCCTGATCGAGTATAACAAGGGCCTGATCGAGTAAAACAAATCCCTCATCGAGTATAACAAAGTCCCTCATCGAGTATAACAACGTCCCTGATCGAGTATAACAAAGGCCCTGATCGAGTAAAACAAAGTCCTGATTGTGTATAACAAGTCCCTGATCGAGTATAACATAGGCCCCTCATCGAGTATAGCAAAGTCCCTGATCGAGTATGATCGAGTATAACATAGGCCCCTCATCGAGTATAGCAAAGTCCCCTGATCGAGTAGGTCGTCTGATCGAGTATAACAAAGTCCAATTGATCTGCCCTCATCAACTATAAATAAAGTCCCTAATCGAGTATAACAAAGCCCCTTGATCGAGTAAACAAAGTCCACTGATCGGGTATAACAAAGTCCCCCTGATCGAGTATAACAAAGTCCCTTAATCGAGTATATAACAAAGCCCTTGATCGAAAAATAACAAATTCCTGGATCAAGTGTAAGGAAGTCCCCTGATCGCGTAAAAGTAACAAAGCCCCTGATCGAGTATAACAAAGTCCCCTGAAGAGTAGAACAAATATCCCTGATCGAGTATAACAAAGTCCCCTGATCGAGTATAACACAGTCCCCTCATCGAGTATAACAAAGTCCCCTCATCGAGTATAACAAATTCCCCTAATCGAGAATAACAGCCCCTGATCGAGTATAGCAAAGTCCCTGATCGAGTATAACAAAGTCCCCTGATCAAGTATAACAAATTCCCCTTAATCGAGAATAACAAAGTCCCTCATCGAGTATAACAAAAGCCCCTTATCGAGTATAACAAAGCCCCCCTGATTTATAGTAAAGTCCCCTGATCGAGTATAACAAAGTCCCCTGATCAAGTATAACAAATTTCTAATCGAGAATAACACAGTCCCCTAATCGAGTATAACAAAGGCCCCTTATCGAGTATAACAAAGCCCCCTCATCGAGTATAGCAAAGTCCCCTGATCGAGTATAACAAAGTCCCCTCATCGAGTATAACAAAGGCCCCTTATCGAGTATAACAAAGCCCCCTCGTCGAGTATAGCAAGGTCCCCTGATCGAGTATAACAAAGTCCCCTAATCAAGTATAACAAATTCCCCTAATCGAGAATAACCAAGTCCCCTCATCGAGTATAACAAACGCCCCTTATCGAGTATAACAAAGCCCCCTCATCGAGTATAGACAAAGTCCTCATCGAGTATAAATAAAGTCCCCTCATCGAGTATAAAAAAGCCACCACTATATATTAAAGTCCCCTCATCGAGTATAACAGAGTCCCCTCATCGAGTATAACAAAGCCCCCTGATCGAGTATAACAAAGTCCCCTGATCGAGTATAACAAAGTCACCTGAACGAGTATAACAAAGCCCCCTGAACGAGTATAACAAATATCCCTGATCGAGTATAACAAAGTCCCTTGATAGAGTATAACAAATTCCCCTGAACGAGTATAACAAAGTCCCCTGATAGAGTATAACAAAGCCCCCTCATCGAGTATAACAAAGGCCCCTGATCGAGTATAACAAAGTCCCCTGATTGTGTATAACAAAGTCCCCTGATCGAGTATAATAAATTCCCCTGATCGTGTATAACAAAATCCCCTCATCGAGTATAACAAAGGCCCCTTATCGAGTGTAACAAAGGCCCCTGATCGAGTATAACAAATTCTCCTGATCGAGTATAACAAAGTCCCCTCATCGAGTATAGCAATGTCCCCTGATCGAGTATTTTAAAGTCCCTCATCGAGTATAACAAAGTCCCCTCATCTAGTATAACAAAGATCCCTGATCGAAGATAACAAATTCCCTTGAACGAGTATAACAAAGTCCCCTGATAGAGTATAACAAAGCCCCCTCATCGAGTATAACAAAGGCCCCGATCGAGTATAACAAAGTCCTCTGATTCAGAATAAGAAAGTCTCCTGATCGCGTATAACAAAGTCCCCTGATCGAGTATAACAAAGCCCCCGGAACGAGTATAACAAAGATCCCTGATCGAAGATAACAAATTCCCCTGAACGAGTATAACAAAGTCCCCTGATAGAGTATAAGAAAGCCCCCTCATCGAGTATAACAAAGGCCCCTGATCGAGTATAACAAAGTCCCCTGATTGTGTATAACAAAGTCCCTTGCTCGAGTATAACAAATTCAATGATCGTGTATAACAAAGTCCCCTCATCGAGTATAACAAAAGCCCCTTATCGAGTATAACAAAGGCCCCTGATCGAGTATAACAAATTTCCCTGATCGAGTATAACAAAGTCCCCTCATCGAGTATAACAAAGCCCCCTCATCGAGTATATTAAAGTCCCCTCATCGAGTATAACAAAGTCCCCTCATCGAGTATAACAAAGCCCCCTGATCGAGTATAACAAAGTCGCCTGTCGAGTATAACAAAACCAAAGTCCAAGTATAACAAAGATCCCTGATCGAGTATAACAAAGTTCCCTGATAGAGTAAAACAAAGATCCCTGATCGAGTATAACAAAGTCCCCTGATCGAGTATAACAAAGTCGCCTGATCGGGTATAATACCCTGGTCGAGTATCAAAGTCCCCATCGGTATAGCAATGTCCACTAATCTGCCCTCATCGAGTATAACAAAGTCCCCTGATCGAGTATAACAAATTCCCCTAATCGAGAATAACAAAGCCCCCTGAAAGAGTATAACAAAGATCCCTGATCGAGTATAACAAAGTCCCCTGATAGAGTATAACAAAGTCCGCTGATCGAGTATAACAAAGTCCCCTGATCGGGTATAGCAAATTACCCTGATCGAGTATATTAAATTCCCTGATCGAGTATAACAAAGTCCACTCATCGAGTATAACAAAGTCCTCTGATTGAGAATAAGAAAGTCTCCTGATCGCGTATAACAAAGTCCCCTGATAGAGTATAACAAAGCCCCCTCATCGAGTATAACAAAGGCCCCTGATCGCGTATAACAAAGTCCCCTGATTGTGTATAACAAAGTCCCCTGATCGAGTATAACAAATTCCCCTGATCGTGTTTAACAAAGTCCCCTCATCGAGTATAACAAAGGCCTCTTATCGAGTATAACAAAGGCCCCTGATCGAGTATAACAAATTCCCCTGATCGAGTATAACAAAGTCCCCTCATCGAGTATAGCAATGTCCCCTGATCGAGTATTTTAAAGTCCCTCATCGAGTATAACAAAGTCCACTAATCTGCCCTGATCAACTATAACAAAGTCCCCTGATCGAGTATAACAAAGTCCCCTGATCGAGTAAAACAAAGTCCCCTGATCGAGTATAACAAATTCCCCTGATCGAGTATAACAAAGTCCCCTCATCGAGTATAACAAAGGCCCCTTATCGAGTATAACAAAGCCCCCTCATCGAGTATAGACAAAGTCCCCTGATCGAGTATAACAAAGTCCCCTCATCGAGTATAACAAAGCCCCCACATCGAGTATATTAAAGTCCCCTCATCGAGTATAACAAAGTCCCCTCATCGAGTATAACAAAGCCCCCTGATCGAGTATAACAAAGTCCCCTGATCGAGTATAACAAAGTCACCTGAACGAGTATAACAAAGCCCCCTGAACGAGTATAACAAAGATCCCTGATCGAGTATAACAAAGTCCCCTGATAGAGTAGAACAAAGATCCCTGATCGAGTATAACAAAGTCCCCTGATCGAGTATAACAAAGTCACCTGATCGCATATAACAAAGTCCCCTGATCGAGTATAACAAAACCCCCTCATCGAGTATATTAAATTCCCCTGATCGAGTATAACAAAGTCCACAAATGTAGTATAACAAAGTCCCCTGATCAAGTATAACAAAGCCACTTGATCGAGTAGTAACAAAGCCCCCTGATCGAGTATAACAAAGGGCCCTGATCGAGTATAACAAAGTCCCCTGATCGAGTATAACAAAGTCCCCTGATCGAGTATAACAAAGTCCACTGATCGAGTATAACAAATTCCCCTAAACGAGAATAACAAAGCCCGCTGAAAGAGTATAACAAAGATCCCTGATCGAGTGTAACAAAGTCCCCTGATAGAGTATAACAAAGTCCGCTGATCGAGTATAACAAAGTCCCCTGATCGGGTATAGCAAATTCCCCTGATCGAGTATAACAAAGTCCACTCATCGAGTATAACAAAGTCCTATGATTGAGAATAAGAAAGTCTCCTGATCGCATATAACAAAGTCCCCTGATCGAGTATAACAAAGCCCCCGGAACGAGTAAAACAAAGATCCCTGATCGAAGATAACAAATTCCCCTGAACGAGTATAACAAAGTCCCCTGATAGAGTATAACAAAGCCCCCTCATCGAGTATAACAAAGTCCCCTGATCGAGTATAACAAATTCCCCTGATCGAGTATAACAAAGTCCCCTCATCGAGTATAACAAAATCCCTGATCGAGTATAACAAAGTCCCCTAATCAAGTATAACAAAGCCCCTCATCAAGTATAACAAAGTCCCCTTATCGAGTATAACACAGTCCCCTGATCGAGTATAACAATGGCGCCTTATCGAGTATAACAATGACCCCTGATCGAGTATAACAAAGTCGCCTGATCGAGTATAACAAAGGCTCCTCATCGAATATAACAAAGGCCCCTGATCGAGTATAACAAAGTCCCCTGATCGAGTATATCAAAGTCCAGATCGAATATAACAAAGGCCCATGATCGAGTATAACAAAGTCCCCAGATTGAGTATAACAAAGTCCTCCGATCGAGTATAACAAAGGCCCCTGATCGAGTATAACAAAGTCCCCTGATATAGTATAACAAAGCCCCCTCATCGAGTATAACAAAGGCCCCTGATCGAGTATAACAAAGTCCCCTGATTGTGTATAACAAAGTCCCCTGATCGAGTATAACAAAGCCCCCTCATTGAGTATAACAAAGTCCCCTCATCGAGTATAACAAAGGCCCATTATCGAGTATAACAAAGGCCCCTGATCGAGTATAACAAATTCCCCTGATCGAGTATAACAAAGTCCCCTCATCGAGTATAGCAATGTCCCCTGATCGAGTATTTTAAAGTCCGTCATCGAGTATAACAAAGTCCACTAATCTGCCCTGATCAACTATAACAAAGTCCCCTGATCGAGTATAACAAAATCCCCTGATCGAGTATAACAAAGACCCCTGATCGAGTAAAACAAAGTCCCCTGATCGAGTAAAACAAATTCCCCTGATCGAGTAGTAACAAAGCCCCCGCATCGAGTATAACAAGTGGCCCTGATCGAGTATAACAAAGTCCCCTGATAGAGTAGAACAAAGATCCCTGCTCGAGTATAACAAAGTCGCCTGATCGAGTATAACAAAGTCGCCTGATCGGGTATAACAAAGTCCCTTGATCGAGTATAACAAAGCCCCCTCATCGAGTATATTAAAGTCCCCTGATCGAGTATAACAAAGTCCACTAATCTAGTATAACAAAGTCCCCTGATTAGGTATAACAAAGCCACTTGATCGAGTAGTAACAAAGCCCCCTCATCGAGTATAACAAAGGGCCCTGATCGAGTATAACAAAGTCCCCTGATCGAGTATAACAAAGTCCCCTCATCGAGTATAACAAAGTCCCCTGATCGAGTATAACAAATTCACCTAATCGAGAATAACAAAGGCCCCTGAAAGAGTATAACAAAGATCCCTGATCGAGTATAACAAAGTCCCCTGATAGAGTATAACAAAGTCCGCTGATCGAGTATAACAAAGTCCCCTGATCGGGTATAGCAAATT
>NW_024713107.1:0-15915 GCF_018991925.1 Homarus americanus
CCTACTACACAGCCGCCATCAGATCGCTGGTAGATTACAGTGCTCCAGCACTCATTGGACTGAGAGAAGACCAAATAGCTAAGCTAGAAGTCATTCAAAACAATGCTCTCAGGACCATGCTCGGAGCACCCATGTGGACCAGAATTTGCAATCTGCAAATGAAAACCGAACTACCACCCCTGGCAGTACGAGTCAAGCAGGTGACAGCCGGTCTCCTCGCCAAAATCTGTAGAGCAGACAAGCTCACAGTTGCCAAGATTCGAATCAGTGCCTCCCTCCACCTCGACCACAGAGTGCGAGGGGCCACCTGGTCGCACGAGGCAAGCGAGGTCATCCGACACCTGCAAGCAGAAACACTCGTCAAGAACAACCAAGACACACGAGACAATGGTTACACTGTTCCTCCACCATGGAGCCCTCCACCAGCCACACTCCAATTCACCGACCTCGGCGACAGTAAAGCCAACCTCCAGAAGGAGGACCTCAAAAAAATATCTCTCCAAGCCATAGCCACCGAGACACCGGCTGATGCAGCATCATACTTCACAGACGGCTCGGTGGACCCAAAACATCACAGATCCGGAGCGGCCTTCTACACCCAAGGTCAGACCCTCAAATGGAGACTTTCCAACGACTGTTCCACCCTACAAACAGAACTGGTAGCAATCTCAAAGGCCCTACAACACGCTGCAACACAACACAACAAGTCCGTCATAATTCACACGGACTCGAAATCGGCCATGCAGGCGCTGCAACACAGTCAACCAAGAGACAACGTCCACATCATCACCTCGATCCTCGCACAGCTACAGGAATTCCAAAGCCAAAACCGACCAGTCGTCTTACACTGGATTCCCAGTCATGTAGGGATCGGAGGAAACGACGTGGCAGACGAAGCAGCCAAGGCAGCTACACGTTCTAGTAGCGTACACATCCAAGTTCCAGCAAGTGTGCAACAGATCAAGAATCACCTCAGAAAGACTACCAAGCTCCACATCAAAAAGAGCTTCCTTCACGCACTCAACGCTGGTTCCCAATCAGCCAAATGGTACCTGGCGGCCACAAAAGGGGAACCACCTTTCGCAGACAAGAAAACTCCAAGACAAACCCAAGTCAGCCTTCACCGACTACGACTAGGGTACAAGTGCTCCTGGCAGATGATCGGAAACGACGTCATGGAATGCACCTACTGTCAGGAGCCAGCAGCCAACCCACTTGAACACTATCTCCTCGATTGCGAGGTCACACAAAGCCTCCGAGACAGAACTCAAATCTCCCAAGAAACACACACAACACCAGCGGCCACTCTAACCCGAAAGGCCCATACAGACCACATTCACCACCTACTCCGGGTCATCACACGATACCCACCACCCAGATAGCTTAGAAAGCATCCTCTCCCAGCAAGTGCGGACCCCAGTTCGGGGGGCGCGCCACTCCGAAACTGACCACGTCCAAGAGTGGGGGCTGGTGGTAAGCGTCCACTGATCGGGGGTCCGCTCACACTTGCAACCTGCAGTATCCCTCCAATCTGCAGGTGGGACCACCTCCAATCCCAATCCGGTCTGGCTGCTCCTGGAGCTCCAGCCGGAACCACCAAACGGGCCGCCTATAGGCAAAGGCCCGTGTCGGACTACGGTCCGACAATCTACACAACAACAACAACCAGGCCGCCCGTATTTACTATTTCGTCGTCGAGATGGCCCGTACTAAACAGACTGCCCGCAAGTCCACTGGAGGCAAGGCTCCACGGAAGCAGCTTGCCACCAAGGCAGCTCGCAAGTCCGCCCCAGCCACCGGTGGTGTCAAGAAGCCCCATCGTTACAGGCCCGGAACCGTCGCCCTTCGTGAGATCCGTCGTTACCAGAAGAGCACAGAGCTACTCATCAGGAAGCTGCCCTTCCAGCGCCTGGTGCGTGAGATCGCCCAGGATTTCAAGACTGACCTGCGCTTCCAGTCGTCTGCCGTCATGGCTCTGCAGGAAGCCTCTGAGGCTTACCTGGTGGGTCTTTTCGAGGACACCAACCTGTGTGCCATTCACGCCAAGCGCGTTACCATCATGCCCAAGGACATCCAGCTGGCCCGGCGCATCCGCGGAGAGCGTGCTTAAGTCCTCTTCCTTGGGGAAAAAGAAAAAGCACAACAAAACCTACCAGACATCTATAACTCGGCCCTTCTCAGGGCCAAAGAACTGTTCTGAAGATAATTGTCATGACAATCGAAATGGTTGGTGGTAGGAGAGCGTTAATTTCGGTTACCCAAATCGCCTAACGGTAAGTTGGTAACATTCGTGCAGGCACGAATGTATAGTAGGTCATCAATTCGGGAGGTGGGTGGGTGCAACAAACAAGAGCTAGTAACAAATAAATGTATAAAGAATAAGTAAGTAAATAAATAAATAAAATAAAAGAAAATACAATAAAATACAATAAAATAAAATAAATTGTTTACATGAAATAGGCGTGCTGCAAACATGAAATGAAGCCCAAACACACTCCATGTATGTCACTTTGCAGTGGGTGTAAAAGTACTCCACGCAGAATTTATTTATTTATTTATTATGTTTCGATTTAGTCCGGTTTCTACGCCAATAGAGAATGCAGATTATTATAATTTTTTTTTTTTTTTATTTCCCTCTCAATATATCACTGTCGGTAACTGTCTCTTTAACATGTAACTGTGGCTCCGATGGAGCCGATTAAGTTGTAGTAGTGGGATGGCGTGTTTGTTGTGCACAAGTAACCTCTTACTTGGAAGAGGTGTACTTGGTGACAGCCTTGGTGCCCTCAGACACGGCATGCTTGGCCAGTTCACCGGGCAGCAAGAGTCGGACAGCTGTCTGGATTTCCCGACTTGTAATGGTGGAGCGTTTGTTGTAGTGCGCCAGGCGGGAAGCCTCGGCAGCGATGCGCTCGAAGATGTCGTTCACGAAAGAGTTCATGATGGACATAGCTTTGGAGGAGACTCCTGTGTCGGGGTGCACTTGCTTCAGTACCTTGTAGATGTAGATGCTGTAGCTTTCCTTCCTCCTGCGCTTCTTCTTCTTGTCACCCTTGGCAATGGCCTTCTGGGCCTTTCCAGCCTTCTTGGCAGCCTTTCCGGAAGTTTTGGGAGGCATGGCGGCACAGTTACTCGTGGCGCGGAGCGAGAGAATTGAAAACTGGCCCGACTAACTTTTCCTTATATACCGAGCGGGCCGCTCAGGATCAGACTGGCTGCAGCTACGGCTCTCTTACATTGGTTGGGTCCGCGAGACGGCCACCTGGCCTGATCCTGAGCTTGGTATAAAAGACCAAGGTGGCGGGCGGAAATTTAACTCCTATCACGAAAAGCAGCAGCAGCAACATGTCAGGACGCGGCAAGGGAGGCAAGGTGAAGGGCAAGTCAAAGTCCCGTTCTAGCAGGGCCGGACTCCAGTTCCCCGTGGGTAGGATCCACCGTCTCTTGCGTAAAGGCAACTATGCTGAGCGTGTTGGTGCAGGTGCACCTGTGTACCTTGCAGCCGTCATGGAGTACCTGGCAGCAGAAGTGCTCGAGCTGGCCGGTAACGCCGCCCGCGACAACAAGCAGACCCGCATTATCCCGCGTCATCTTCAGCTTGCCATTCGCAATGACGAGGAGCTGAACAAGCTCCTGTCTGGAGTCACCATTGCCCAAGGGGGTGTCCTTCCTAACATCCAAGCTGTGCTCCTCCCCAAGAAGACAGAGAAGAAATAAGAACCCAAGGTTCGTTCACACAAGACAACCTAACCAAACAGGCTCCTTTCGGAGCCACAGGATATCACTTAAAGAGAGAAATATACGACATCAACGTTTTGCAGGATAACACTCTATTTTACGTGTAATTAGCATAGTATTGTGGAAATAGAGTGAAATTGATTTAGAATGGTGTAGATGTGAAGGGCGGTTGTGGGGGCCTGGGGTGGGGGACTTAAACGGGACTTAGAAGGGCGCAAGAAGCAGCAGGAGCAGCAGCAGGAGGGAGGCGACCTTATTTTCACTCTGGTTCATTGACAGTACACATTTACCAGCAGCATACATTGGAGTCATATTGTAATTGTAGACTAATCAGTGTGGGCAAGCTAGCCAATTTGGGATAAACAGCAAGAATGTAATGTCCTCAATGAAGTAATGACATAGTTCAAGATACAATAAGTGAGGTGGCCTGAAGTCTTTGACAGTGTCCCATTCAATAATATAGTAGTGCTTTAAAGGTGTATCACCAAGTTTACATGCTGAGTGTTCCGGTATGGGTACAGCGTTACTAACTAGCCAGATGTGTCTGTATCCTAACCTAATTCTGGCCACGACTACATCACACAGGCAGGCAGGAGCAAGTTGTTTGGACACTCTTCCTAGCCCCCTTGGTCCCTGTTCACCTACCTACTGTAGCAGTAAGTAGGTACCTGTTGTAAATCGAAAGGTTGCCAATTCGTATTCAGGGAAAGTTGTTGGAGCTTCTAAACTTGAACTGACACAATCCGAGGAGTGGTGACCCGAGGATCACAGACACTATCTCTCCCACTACAAATCCCTTCCTAACCTCCTGCTCCTTCCTATGTCCTCCCAAAATTGAACCATGCTATCGCAAAGGTAATAATACAGGTAGAGACAACAACATATTTTCCTATTGTCTTATTATATATTAATAACAGAAACGCTGCCGCCATCCCGGAGGCTTTACATTGTCTCACTGTTCATTCCCTCCACAATTCTTCCTCTTACTTCTTCTTCTTCTTCTTCTTCTTCTTCTTCTTCTTCTTCTTCTTCTTCTTCTTCTTCTTCTTCTTCTTCTTCTTCTTCTTCTTCTTCTTCTTCTTCTTCTTCTTCCATCAATACTTTATTGAACGGTGTATGTAAGTTTCACCATGTTTTGCACTACAGCGGTAGAGCAAAGTATATTTTGTTAGCAATAAACCAAAAGCATATTTTATGGCCTAATCATCACTACATAGAACACCACCCATAAAGCATGATACTAGTAGACCACAAAAACTGCTATAAACACCCAAAGCATATTTTATTGCCTAATCATCACTACATAGAACACCACTCATAAAGCATGATACTATTAGACCACAAACTGCTATAAACCCCAATAATATACTATACTAGTGACTCTAATTGTGTTACCCAATATTATACGAAATAATACTATAAAACATAATAATAAACACACTAATAGTGTATATTAGTTGAATGCACAATCTGATGAGAAGTCAAAAAAAAAAAAAAAAAAAATAGCAACAACCTAGAAAGAGTGTAGAGTATTTTTGTGCAAACTATTATACTAGTAGATGGTCTAAGATAACTGTATGTGAAGGAAAAGGTGTGCTCTCCACTCAAACTTTCTTTTTATGAAATCTCCTACTCCCCAGCTGAGCGGTACGCCCAATGGGAAACAAAACGTGGCACATAACACGCCGCCCGCCAGCTCTGGCTCGGTGAATAGGAATCAGTAATCGGGCGGAGTATAAACAACACCGCCGCCAATGTGCTCCTCCCATCTCTGAGGAAATCTGGCGGGCAACTTAGTATTATATTAGCATGTAATAATAATAACAATAATAATAATAATAATACTACTACTACTAATAATAATAATAATAATAATAATAATAATAATATTAATAATAATAATATTAATAATAATAACATGCAATTTCATTTTATAACACATACTAACAAAATAGTGTATAGCCTACTATACTTAACTATAATAGGTTAGGTTGCGTAGGAGGATCTAAAAAGTACAGTAGTATACACACACACACACACACACACACACACACACACACACACACACACACATACATATAGACAACAAACTAAATTAGAAACCACACGTCAGTGAAGTTATCAAATCCTCCAGTTTCCGTCTCCACCTCCTACGCCGACTCAAGTCCCTCGGTGGTCCTGCACACGAGCTCCTCAGTGTTTACACAACATTCATACTTCCCAAGCTCACCTATGCCTCCTCCACCTGGTCTTCCTCCCTAAATGCCACACAACGTAAACACCTCGAAAAAGTGCAAAAGAGGCCATGCAAGATTATTCTCTACCCTTCCTACTCCACATATCAAGAAGCGCTCAACACACTGACCCTTTAGACTCTCACTGACCATCACCACGACCTCATCTGCAAATTTGGTAAGAAGCTTCTACACCATCCCCGACACCGGCTCCTACTACCACCTGAGATCCCTAGTCCGAGAATTGCTCTTCGACACCACAACCGCATCCAGCCCAGCCCATACGTGCACGAACTGATCGCTATAAGAACAGCCCAGTCCCAACCATTGTAAAAATTATCGATAACTTGTAATAAATCAGTGTACTCACTCCCAGTAAACACTACTCCTTGCACTGTCACTATGTTGAAATGAACTGTAGTTTGAGCTTTTCCCCAGCTAGTTATTATATGTCTTATTTGTGTCACTCATGTTACTTGTATATTATTTGTAATTCGTAACCCATTCCCCAAATATGTAACTGTATATTTTCAGCCTTCTGGCTGCCAAGCTCTTTCAATAAACCGTTAATTATTATTATTATTATTATTATTTATATGTTGGCCCATACCAACTCACTCCCCTGAACCCTCCTCCCCACCGGACTATCAACAAGTTCTTGCCATAAGGTACTATCTCATTTGGCAAAGGAATGGAACCAGTGATGAATAGTGGTGAACAGTGCTTAACTCAGTGAAAAACAACTCGGCAGTTGAGTCTTACCCAAGCTAGCTAACCACCTTCACACAGTGAGGTCCCAGGTACCCAGTTATACTTCCCCTGAGACTCCACGATAGAGAGGCCTGGGACCACACCTCACCCACTTGAATGAGTGAGTCATGTCGACCACGTGGTGTCCCCAAGATGCTACGACACCACGTAGTGAATGTTTTGCTACAGCATCATCATGTGAAGTTCCTCATAACACCATCTGTGAGGTAACTGCTACATCATCAGGCCCCTCATAACGCCATCTGTGAGGGAGTTACTACACTACGTGTCTGGTGTTTAACATCTCACCTTACATTATCTACGCGTGCAAACATCAATCTGTATGTTCACTGTGTGCTCCTTCACCTTTCTCTAATGAGGGCTTTTGTTAAACCACCAATGTATGATGTACTAAGTCATTTGTGTCCAATGTATACTTTCGAAAAGCCCTTGTTTGGGGAAGGTAGGAGAGAGTAGTCGTCATTATTGTCCAAGCCACATTATTTATGTCTATATATAAGTAATGTAGGCTGGTTTTTAAATACCTCAATCCCCTAACGGTGCCGTTTGTATATTAAGAAATACCGAAGCCATACAGTACAACACCAGCGAATATGAAGTATCACTGTAACCGGCAACTGTTACTCACTCATACCTACATACATATAGAGAGTCTTTACAGAATGATAGCAGACACGAGGAAGACGAACAACAAGAGGAGAAGAGTTAGAAGAAAATCAACTTCAAGCTAAGAAGAAGAATACCAAGACATTTCCTCCAAACAAGAAAACAACACACACAATCAAGCCGACCAAACACTGAGAAACCATGGCGGAACCCAACATGCACCGGACGCTTGACCTGACTCTATCCTGCCGCATCCAGGCGAGTTGCTGCTTAAAGTCCCTCACGCAAGCGCTGTTTAGCCACTGCACCTATTCTATCCTCCTAAAATTCACTTCAATCCCCCCCTGCCACTAGCATGTTATGTATGTATGTATGTATGTATGTATGTATGTATGTATGTATGTATGTATGAATGAATGATAACTGCAACTTTGCGTATTAAAACTCATTACTCTTACCGAAGTAATATAGTGCGTGGTTATGTTATGTCATGTTAGGATAGATTATAAACTACATTGGGTTACATTTCGTGAGGTTCGGTGACGCTACAGGAAGTTAGGTGAGGTACCTGGAGGTTAGGTGAATGTTGACTGACTGACTGACAATTATTAGGAAGTGGTTCCAACACGTTCACGCACAACCTATACTCATACCACAAGTCCCGAATTAGAGAGGATCATGTTATTGGATATATTTTCAACGATTTACTCAGTGTCTAACCAACTCTTTAGCGATTTAAATGTGGACCTAAAATTAGGTCCGTATATTTGTTTGTCGTGGTGGTGGTGGTGGTGTGCGCCCGTCCATCAGGTTGATTAACCACCAAAACCATAAAGGGTGCGGCCCTGCCGTTTCAGGGCATACACCACATCCATGGCGGTGACGGTCTTCCTTTTTGCGTGCTCGGTGTAGGTGACGGCGTCACGGATGACGTTCTCCAGAAACACCTTGAGGACGCCGCGGGTCTCCTCGTAGATGAGGCCGGATATACGTTTAACACCTCCACGCCGAGCTAGACGACGAATGGCGGGCTTGGTGATACCCTGGATGTTGTCACGAAGCACCTTACGATGACGCTTGGCGCCACCCTTTCCAAGTCCCTTGCCTCCTTTGCCTCGTCCAGTCATGTTGTTGTGGTTGCTACTACAGGTGGTCCTGGTGTGGCTTCGCCGAATCGAATCGAAAAATGCTAGTGACAGGGGAGAAGGAGGTTCAGGAGAAGAATAAAGGGAGGATTGAAGTGAATTTTAGGAGGAGAGAACAGATGCAGTGGCTAAACACCGCTTGCGTGGGGGATTATAAGATGGGGGCAGCAGCAACAACCCGGCTGGACGCGGCAGGGAGGCGACAAGACAAGGCCAGGCTAGCGTCAGGTCAAGCGTCAGGTCAAGCGTCAGGTCAGGCGTCGGGTGCGTGTTGGGTTGGGCAATGGATGTTCAGTGCTTGGTCGGCTTGATTGTGTTTTGGTTTCTTGTGTGGAGGGGATGTCTTGGTCTTCTTAGCTTGATGTCGATTTTCTTCTCTCTCTCCTTCTCTTCTTGCTCTCTTGAATTGTCCATTCGTTTGTGTTTGGGTCTTCTTGTTCGTCTTCCTCGTATTTTAAGTCCTCATAGGTGTGGAAGAATTCAGAGAGGGAGAGGTTGACCACGTGGGCTTCAGCACCACTGGCCGCGTGGGCTTCAGCACCACGGGCCACGTGGTGTTCTTGGTTCTGTGTGGTGGGCTGCTTCTGTTGAGTTTTCTTTTCTTGGTTTTTCTTTACTGCTGGTTTTTTCTTTTCTTGGGAGCGTACAGCAAGGAGGGCCTCTTTGTATCTCAGTTTTTTCTCAAGACGAGCCTTGGCTACCCTGCATTCCTCCTTCCATCTGGGGCAGGTCCGGTCGGCGGAGGAGTGTGGGCCACCACAGGCAACGCATTTTTTCTCTGTGTTGGGGCAGGCCGTGTAGCGGTGTCCAGGGCTGCCACACATGGAGCAGGTGTCTTCCTGCGCCTCACACTTGTTTACAGTGTGTCCATAGTGCTGGCATTTGTAACACCGTTTCGGTCTGCAGTAGGGCTTGACTGGCATAGTTACCCACGCCAGTTGAGCTTCCTTGGGTAGGGTGGAGTGGTGTCCGATGAGAGCAGTGGTGTCGGACAGCTTCTTCACAACTTGGAGCTGCTGCTCCTTGAGGAGCTCACTCAGCTCTGCTTTGTCCATGTGGGCAATTTCGGCGTGGGAGATTACACCCAGCTTCAAGTTGTCACACATGAAGGCAAACATTTTAAAAGGAATGCCGTTGATGTCTGGGATCTCCGCGAGTTGAGCGGGCATGCCCATCTCGGCGAAGGTGATCTTGATGTCACCATGGAGCTTCATCCCACAGTTTTGGTGGGAAATGGAAGGTGGATAGCATATGGAGCCTTGGCGGTAGTATCGTTCATCCGAGCCGTCCCTCCCTCTTTGGAGGTGGGAAGGGCATGTTTGAATATTTACCTGCACTCATGTGTCAGGGTGGCACTGAGGTGGAAAATGTCTGTACTCTCTTCCCGCCATGTGCAGGCGCCGTATTTACTATTTCGTCGTCGAGATGGCCCATTACTAAACAAGACTGCCCATAAGTCCACTGTGACAAGGCTCCCTGGAAAGCAACTTGCCGTTTTCAAAGGCAGCTCGCCAAGTCCCGCCCCCAGCCACCGGTGGTGTCCGGCCCCATCATGAGCCCGGAACCGTCTGGCCGCCGTGAGATCCGTCGTTACCAGAAAGAGCACAGAGCTACTCATCAGGAAGCTGCCCTTCCAGCACAATGAGAATCCGCCAGGCCGACACCAGTCTGATCTGGGAACCACTGAGACATCAGCACTTAAGGACATCCAGCTGGCCCGGCGCATCCGCGGAGAGCGTGCTTAAGTCCTCTTCCTTGGGGAAAAAGAAAAAGCACAACAAAACCTACCAGACATCTATAACTCGGCCCTTCTCAGGGCCAAAGAACTGTTCTGAAGATAATTTTCATGACAATCGAAATGGTTGGTGGTAGGAGAGCGTTAATTTCGGTTACCCAAATCGCCTAACGGTAAGTTGGTAACATTCGTGCAGGCACGAATGTATAGTAGGTCATCAATTCGGGAGGTGGGTGGGTGCAACAAACAAGAGCCAGTAACAAATAAATATATAAAGAATAAGTAAGTAAATAAATAAATAAAATAAAAGAAAATACAATAAAATACAATAAAATAAAATAAATTGTTTACATGAAATAGGCGTGCTGCAAACATGAAATGAAGCCCAAACACACTCCATGTATGTCACTTTGCAGTGGGTGTAAAAGTACTCCACGCAGAATTTATTTATTTATTTATTATGTTTCGATTTAGTCCGGTTTCTACGCCAATAGAGAATGCAGATTATTATAATTTTTTTTTTTATTTATTTCCCTCTCAATATATCACTGTCGGTAACTGTCTCTTTAACATGTAACTGTGGCTCCGATGGAGCCGATTAAGTTGTAGTAGTGGGATGGCGTGTTTGTTGTGCACAAGTAACCTCTTACTTGGAAGAGGTGTACTTGGTGACAGCCTTGGTGCCCTCAGACACGGCATGCTTGGCCAGTTCACCGGGCAGCAAGAGTCGGACAGCTGTCTGGATTTCCCGACTTGTAATGGTAGAGCGTTTGTTGTAGTGCGCCAGGCGGGAAGCCTCGGCAGCGATGCGCTCGAAGATGTCGTTCACGAAAGAGTTCATGATGGACATAGCTTTGGAGGAGACTCCTGTGTCGGGGTGCACTTGCTTCAGTACCTTGTAGATGTAGATGCTGTAGCTTTCCTTCCTCCTGCGCTTCTTCTTCTTGTCACCCTTGGCAATGGCCTTCTGGGCCTTTCCAGCCTTCTTGGCAGCCTTTCCGGAAGTTTTGGGAGGCATGGCGGCACAGTTACTCGTGGCGCGGAGCGAGAGAATTGAAAACTGGCCCTGACTGACTGACTGACTGATGTTGGGGATTACTGGCCTCTTCGCCATTAGGCTATTTCGGCCGAAGCTGATGTCTTCTTTCTTCTTCTAATCTTGGTCTTCTTTCTTGCTACAACTAATCTGATGTTCTTGTTTCTTCTTTTCTTGTTATTCTTGTATTCTTCTTGTTCTTGGTATTTTGGTTACTTCTTTCTTCTTGTTGTTTTATTTGGGATGAATTATGGTATACATGAGTGATATGATGGTGAGTTAGTGACAGACCAGATGAAATGGCTTGTCAGGTGACTAGTTTCTCTGTGATTTTTTTTTTTTATTATTTTTTATTTTGTCTTTTGTAGCCCGTGTCTTTTTGTTTGAATATGTGTTGGTGGGTGTCAGTTTAGCTTGATAAATGTGAGTGTTGTATGTAATGATAAGGTTTGTGATGTGTTTCTCATGTTGTATGTTTTAATTTTTGTTTTATTCATTTTTATTTTTTATTTTTTTAAGGCATGGTTACATACATATAATAGATATAAAAAGAGTTCATGCGTGTGTCAATCATAACATGCCGATAAGATGGGTCTCCTTGAGGAAGGTTATTACTGCGTCACTTATGGTGACATTATCTTGCAATAGGTTGGGTACAGTCAGCACGAAGCCTCGCTCGGCAGCTAGGATCACCAGCTGCCGGCGCTCTGGTTCGTACTGGCTGCACTCAGTCAGAATATGTCTGATGGAGAGAATTAGGTTACAAGTGGCACAGATAGGTGGGAAGGAATTGTCAAGATAGGCCCCTAGGTGGGTCAGATAGGTACAGTTCAGCCTTAGTCTGGCGAGAACGACCTCTTCCCTCCTATTCTTTCTATATGCTGAGGGCCAGTTTCCTATATTAGTCTTCCAGGTGTTGTGGAGATCCAATCTAGTCCATTCAAGTTGCCACTTTCCAAATGTATATGTCTTCCCCAAGGAGAGACACGACTGAGTCTCCCAGGGTACATTGGTTGTCTCCCCGAGACCCACAGTCGCTCTTGCTAATCTGTCTGCCTGTTCATTGCCCCAAATGTTACAATGCCCAGGCACCCACACCAGCACAATATTCTTGGCACACTCATGTAATTTATTAATAATGTTGCCCTGTATCTCATTGCTGGTAGTATTACCACCTTGAATTGCTTTAAGAGCTGACATGGAATCTGAAATTACAGCGACATCATTGACATTGCTTGTTATTGCAATGTCAATGGCTTTACTTATTGCGAACATTTCTGCAGAGAATATGGTTGTATGCCGCGGCAGGCGGGAGCTCCACTCCCCGTCTCTGCTCCAGATACCGGCTCCAACGTTGTCGTCAGTCTTGGACCCGTCTGTGTACACGTGAGTATAGGCGCTGTATCCTTCCAGAAATTGATAGAAAAGTTGCCTCAGGAGCTCAGGATGAAGGTCATTCTTCCCTCCTGGAAGCCACGATGTTTCCACATGGAAGTTGGGGTTCTCCCATGGCGGACACAACGGTGGAATGTATCTATCAACGTCTTCGAAATGGATACCAGCACCCTTTCACAAGGTTTGGAGGCGGACAACCGAGGACGGGGACCTACGCAGCTGCAGGAAACGGAATTTAGCAACAGCACACCAACCTGGGTGGCCTGTGCCGCGCCTCCTAGCCGCACTCAACCCGTACCTTAGCGTCAACATGTCCCTCCTGATGTGGAGTGGAGGGACATGGGCCTCAACCTCTAGTTTTTCTACACGTGTACACCTGTAAGCACCCAGACATAGACGAAGGCATCGGTTCTGTATTCTGGTTAGCTTTGCGAGTGTGGTGTCGCATGCCGAAGCATACAACTGGCATCCATAATCAAGTTTTGATCTGATCAGGGTCTTATACACCATTAATAAAGATTTCCTAACGGCTCCCCATGTAGTACCTGATAAAACTTTCAGGATGTTTGTGACTTTAAGATCTTTACTTTCAAGTTCGTTAATGTGGTTTTTCCACGTTAATTTCCGGTCAAAATGAACACCGAGAAGTTGTACTGAAGTCTGAAATTTAATAGGAGTATCATTTAATTTTAATACTGGATTATTAATGTTAACGTTTCTTAGTGAAGACTACTCCTACTGTCTTCTCAACTGAAAACCTAAATCCCCATTGTATTGCCCACTGTTCAGCGGCTTTTAGGCCGGCCTGCACCCTTTGTGCAGATAGTCTCTCGACCCGAGCGGAGCGCCAGATTGCGCAATTGTCAGCAAACAAGGAGAATTTGAGGTCACTTTAGCTGGGGGCTGGTGATAGGAAATCATTAATCATTATAAGAAATAATATTGGGCCCAAAACGCTGCCTTGTGGAACTCCATTTTCTAGGACAAATGTGTCTGACTTCACGTTACCTTTTAATTTGACGGAAAAAGTCCTGTCTTGCAAAAAATTACTAATAAAAATTGGCAAATTACCTCTCAGACCCAAGGCGTGGAGCTTCATCATGAGGCCAGTCCGCCATGTCATGTCAAAAGCTTTTTCTATGTCTAGGAATACTGCAATTAGTGTTTCTTTACTGCAAAGAGCTTTTGAGATGTCAGTTTCAAGACTTATTAAATTATCTAGTGTGCTTCTACCCTGGCGGAAACCACACTGTCGTTCATTCAATAAGTTGTTACTTTCCAAAAAATACATTAGCCTACGCTTTATCATACGTTCCATGACCTTACACAGACAGTTTGTGAGCGAAATCGGACGGAATGAGTTGGTGTTGGTAGGGCATTTGTCCCTCTTCGGGATCGGTACGACATGGGCAAAGTGCCATGAGTTTGGAAACGTTCTGGACGTCCAGATCTCATTGAACACCTCTAGCAATTTGTCCAGGTTTCCCTGGTCAAGGTGCTTAATCATCTCGTATCGTATACCGTCAGGTCCAGGAGTAGAGCCCTTGCCCTTATTAATAGCAAAGGAAAGTTCCTCTGGGGAAAATGCTCGATTGTAGTCCTGTTCGTCCCCGTTCTCGAAGTCGAGATGCACGAGCTCGGCACGATCACGGAACATGCCGAAGCGTGGATCATGATTGGTGGAGCTACTGGCATCTGCGAACTTCTGGCCTAGGGCGTTGGCAATGGCCTGGGGTTCATCGAGAAGCCACCCTCCACTACTCACCTGTGGGATAAAAGTCCTTCCTCCTTATGATCTGACCCGGTTTATAGCCGACCATACCTCAGAGGAAGGGGTATCCTTGTTAATAGTGGAGACGAACGCCCGCGAAGACTCTCTCTTACACTCCCCGAGAACCCTCCTAGCCTTGGCTCTAGCTTTTTTATATTCAATTAAGTTTTCAAGAGATGGAATTCTGTTGAATAAACGGCATCGCCTATTTCGCTCACAAACCACTCGTTGGCAGTCTGGTGTCCACCATGGAACTCCAGGCCTGTGGGTTGTTGCAGAAGTCTTAGGAATTGTTAAATCTCCTGCGTGTATTATAGCTTGTTCTATGTGTGACATTTTGGTGTTGATGTCTTCTCCAATGGTGTCTATACGAACGGCTCCTGAGTATGCCCCCCAGTCTGCTTTCCTAAGGTTGTAGCGCACCTCGGGAGTAGCCGTTGGGGCGCCACACTCATAAGAAATGCAGATCAGAAAATGGTCGCTACCCAGAGAGTCGTCGTATGTAGAAAATTTACAGTCTAATAGCAAGGAAGCATCAACTATAGAGAGATCTATAGCTGAGGCTGAGCCAATTCATTCGTCCACTCGAGTCGCACTACCGTCATTCAGAAGAGACAAGTTGGAGTTGAGTATAGCTGCAGCCACCTGCTCTCCCCTCCGGACACTGCCCCACCGGAAATGGCGAGCATTGAGGTCGCCGAGGATAATTTTCTTTCCTGGCAGTTGGTTAAATAGCTCCTCAAGCTCACCATCGTCAATGAGCCCGCCCGGAGGACAGTACAGTATAGTGAATAGATGGCAACATAGCCAGTCCGAATCTTAACTCTGCACGCCACAGCCTGCAGGTTCACGTTCAGATTGACTCTTAGCTGGGCGAATGAACTCCGAATGTATAGGGCTACCCCCCTTAGGTTGTCTGCCCTGTAGGACGTGTAGTTGTCGAATACAGGTGGGTCGTCGTGACCCGCAAGTAGCGTCTCTTGTAGGCAAAAAACGTCCGGCCGGAATACTGACATAAATAAATGAAATTGAGCATTTTTATTCCTAGCACCTCTGCAATTCCACTGGATGATACTGAATTTTAAGTCTGAGAGTTGATATGGTCATTGTTTTGTGCTTTATTTTTCTTTCCTCTTGTTTCTGGGGGGGAAAAGGGTACCGGGGAAGGATCCCCCGCATCAGATGAGCAGTCTCCCGGCTCCAAAGAGCCAGTACTCTGCTCGGCAGGGGCTCCCTGCCCCCGGAGTGTTTCAAGATAGCGAAACACTGGTTGTGGTGAGGAGTCTCTTATCATGCTTCCTACCGAAAGCGATCTCCTCATTATGTCGGGGTAGGTAAGGTTGCGAGTCTGTTTGGGTTTTGGGGTCAGGTATAACTTGTTGTTAGTTTCGGTCTCGTTATTAGTCATAGTTGTATTTGTGTTCTCGTCTTTGGCGTCTGTGGTTGGATAACCGGTGATTGTGGAGTCAGTCTGTGTTGCGATG
>NW_024713108.1:0-12852 GCF_018991925.1 Homarus americanus
GAACATGTGGTAGTGAACATATGGTAGTGTTGTAGTGAACATATGGTAGTGTTGTAGTGAACATGTAGTAGTGTTGTAGTGAACATGTGGTAGTGTTGTAGTGAAGTATGGTAGTGAACGTGTTGTAGTGTTATAATGTAGTGTGGTAGTGTTGTAGTGAAGTGTGGTAGTGAACGTGTGGTAGTGTTATAGTGTAGTGTGGTAGTGTTATAGTGTAGTGCCACAAAAACTGTTGAGCCCAGATTTAGTGTACAGTACTTGAAAGGAAAATCCAGCAGCAGAAATCCCAGTAAATTAAAATAGGTCATTAGGTCATAAAATTAGCCGGTGTGTTGTTGTTATTACATTTGCAAATTTGTCTTCATTTAATTTTTCGCACAAAAGCTGTAATATGTTACAAATTACAAAAGTACGTACATATGTTTCCCATTATAGATTAACACTATGCTGTTAGAATATACAATTTAATCATCATTATAACACCTAGAGAGACTCGTGTAACAAGTATTACCTAAGGTGTGAAAATCATAACTCCCACCACGGCGTCACATATCATCTGTTTTCGGAGAGTAACACAAAAACTAGAGAACCACAAATACCAAGTAACACAAGGAAGAAACACATTAACTACTGTGCCAGTAACAGTAACACACGAGCTAGTACCATATCTACTGTTGACCCTAATTACAGTACTGACATAGGTTAATGGAGATGGTCAAGTGATACAACATTGCCCAAACACTGTAGATATTTCTTCTCGCCTGTAAATTGCAATGCGTTTGAGTCTAGACATTTTCAACAACGAAAAATGAATCTCTTCTTTGACCTTTGCGTAAGAGTTGTCGTCTTGAAAAATAATTAAGGTCAGTGCTTATGCACGGCAGGTTGCATGTCATTAACCTCTGAGTTTGTGAACTTTTACATTGGTTGAGTCGAGGGGTCTTTACTTTAAGGCGTAACTCTTAATGAGAAATAGTTCACAGTCAGTCAGCGGTCCCATAAGACATGACCAATGTTAATTAACGAAAACGTATACCTGTAGAAATTATCGGTATTTCATGTAATAACAATAATAAACGATCCAAGCTTCCATCTTACTGAACCACACAACTGGAAAAGAAACGGACAAACGGTTACGTGATGTAGTGGGTATAAGTGATCACAAGTGAAACCTCTCTCCATTATGCGACAAAACCAGGAGACAATTTTTGAGAGAGAGAGATAACAAAAGGTGTAGTGTCTTTGATAACATACCGAGATAAGAGATGCATTGGTGTCTGAGGAAGATGAAAGAACCAGAGACAGGAGGATGTTTGTGATGTATGAGTTTGTTTATATCAAGGGTCAGGATTAAGTCTTCTACGTGATGGGTATACTGTGGGTTTCTGAAGCGAGGATACTAGCTACTGCCTTAGTGATGGTGCAGGAAAGTACAAAGACACATGAGCTAACACTACAACACTACCATATGTTCACTACAACACTACCACACTACACTACAACACTACCATATGTTCACTACAACACTACCACACTACACTACAACACTACCATATGTTCACTACCACATGTTCACTACAACACTACCACATGTTCACTACAACACTACCACATGTTCACTACCACATGTTCACTACCACACTACACTATAGCACTACCATATGTTCACTACAACACTACCACGTGTTCACTACAACACTACCACATGTTCACTACAACACTACCACATGTTCACTACAACACTACCACATGTTCACTACAACACTACCACATGTTCACTACAACACTACCACATGTTCACTACAACACTACCACACATGTTCACTACCACATGTCTACTACAACACTCACTAATTACACTATAGCACTACCATATGTTCACTATAACACTACCATATGTCTACCATAACACTACCACATGTTCACTAACACTACTACCATGTCTTCACTTTCACACACCACACAATACAATATTTCACCATACGTTCACTATAACACTACCATATGTTCACTACAACATTACCACATGCCTGTTTTACAACACTACCACATGTTCATCACTACAACACACTACCACATGTTCACTACAACACTACCACATGTTCACTACCACATGTTCACTAAGCAACACCACCACAATAATAATTATAGCATCACCATATGTTCACACTACAACACTACCACGTGTTCACTACAACACTACCATATGTTCACTACAACACTACCACATTTTCACTATAACACTACCACATGTTCACTACAACACTACCACATGTTCACTATAACACTACCACATGTTCACTACAACACTACCACACGTTCACTACAACACTACCACATGTTCACTACAACACTACCACATGTTCACTACAACACTACCACATGTTCACTATAACACTAACACATGTTCACTACAACACTACCACATGTTCACTACAACACTACTAATAAACTACACTATAGCACTACCATATGTTCACTACAACACTACCACATGTTCATCGCAACACTACCACATGTTCACTACAACACTACCACATGCTCACCACAACACTAACACACTGGCTGGCTAAATAACATTACCATAATGTTCACTATAACACTACCACATGTTCACTAAGCAACACTACCACACTACAATTATAACACTACCATATGTTCACTACAACACTACCACATGTTCACTACAACACTACCACATGTTCACTACAACACTAACAAAATACACTATAGCACTACCATATGTTCACTACAACACTACCACATGTCTACTCTGGCTAACACACACCACATGTCTACTACCACACTACACTATAACACTACCATATGTTCACTATAACAATACCATATGTTCACTACAACACTACCACATGTTCACTACAACACTACGCTATAACACTACCACATGTTCACTACAACACTACCACACTACACTACAACACTACCATATGTTCACTACAACACTACCATATGTTCACTACAATACTAACACATGTTCACTACAACACTACCACACTATACAATAACACTACCATATGTTCACTACAATACTAACACATGTTCACTACAACACTACCACACTACACAATAACACTACCATATGTTCAGTACAACACTACCACACTACACAATAACACTACCATATGCTCGCTACAACACTACCACATGTTCACTACAACACTACCACACTACACAATAACACTACCACACTACACAATAACACTACCACATGTTCACTACAACACTACCACACTACACTATAACACTACCATATGTTCACTACAACACTACTATACTACACTATAACACTACTCCACTACACTATAACACGACACAATCACAATTCCAACTATGATAAAAGTCATAAAACTCAATAACCTCTTACTATGTTTTTCGACCTCCTGTTTCTAAGTTGAAGTATCCAACAAAGTAATCATATTTTATGATAAAAATGGGGTGTGAAAACTTTCGAGAAGAGATGGGTGATCTCTGCACACGCTTGGAGAACTTTCACCTGGACAGTGGTGAGGGCCGGTCTTCAGAAGTTAAGCCTAACGTCTTTACTCTTAATTTAGTTATTCTCAAGACTGAACCCGAAGATACCAACAAAAAAACTGCTGTAAAATGGGACAATGAGGTGACCAAGGCTAAGTTCCTGCAGCGATGTAAGCACCAGGTCAAGGTGGAAACGGCCGAGGTTGACAGAAACAACAAGCGCCAGCCCTGCCCACCACAGCCACGCCCCTACTCTAAAGGTAATCAAGACTTCCATAGATATGACCAGTTTGGTCTATTTATAAAAAATATTCCCCCCGGGGTGACCTACCACGAGTTACGATCTCTCTTTGGTCGTCACGGAGGTCTGATGCACTTCTATATGCCTCGCAAACACGGCGGTACAGCTGTAGCCAGGTATTGCAACGAGCATTACAGAAAGCTCGGCCTCACCCTGGACGGCTACCCCGTCGGTGGTGAAGACCACTATAAAAATTCTCGTCGGTTCCTCCACGTGAATCATCTCCGCTACTCTGGTGCGTCCTTCAAGGATCCTCAAGTGTCCAGGACAACTTCCCACAAGAGGTGCCTGGAGGAGGACCGCTCTTCACAATACCAGAGCTCCAGGTACGATAGGTACCCAGAAGAGGAGTACTCCTCCAAGAGGTACAGACGGGAACAATATGAAGATGAGGACGACTCACCACGCCCCTGTCGCAACTGTTCCAGCTATAGACGCCAGAGGCCAGCACCTGCTTACAAGTGGGTCCGTCGCCACTGATTATTTTGCGTCTATATAAAACATTAACATTTGAGTTTTGTATAAAAATAAAATAAAATATGAATATTATTTGTTGTTTTACCTAACATAAATTAACCTAACCCAATATGTAACTTGCCTTGTAAACATATGTAATATATATCTATCTATTTCATGTAGATCCACAATGAAAACGTGGATAAGATAAATCTTGATAAAATCACACGGGAAAACGGAAACAACGGAGCACCTTAGCTTTCGTCTTTATTCAAGACATCTTCAGAGGCAACTGGATTACATGGACAGAGAGAGGCTTAAATATACAGGGTGACCTTAAAAACATGAGGTCAGGTCATAATGATGTCATCCACTAATCCCCACACCAACACACACGTAGAGGAGCTTAAGAGAAGGGGGGTGACTTGTACCCAGGTGGGCTAATGCCCGTAAAAAAAAAATTATTGTTCTAGCAAGCAACACACGCATGTGAATAATGAATCACTGCAATTAACTTCAGACCTCCTCTTGTTCACACTATGGCCAAAGTTTAACATGAACAGTATGAATGTTATCTGCATAATATAACAGACGAGGACAATAATGTATATAAACTTAAGCCTCAATTAAGTGTTAATAGTTCATCATTCACGGATACTGTAGGTAGAGGGGCGCCTACCTCCACTTCCCTCCCTGCTGCCCCCCACCACACATTCTCTATACGTCACTTCACCTCGCTATATCACCGACCACTAGGCAAAAGATACGACCTAATAAGAATCTATTTAATCATTTCTTATTAAACATATAAACATTCAACAAGTCGTTATAAATCTGTTATAATATTTTTTATACTTTGATTCCATATTGTGTTTCCTATAACCAAATACAGCCCTGCCACACTGCACAAAACCTGACGAGCCCCTGTAAACGAGGTGGTGTGTGGTGGTATGTACTGTACAAGGTGCTGTGTGGTGGTATGTACTGTACAAGGTGCTGTGTGGTGGTATGTACTGTACAAGGTGGTGTGTGGTGGTATGTACTGTACAAGGTGGTGTGTGGTGGTATGTACTGTACAAGGTGGTGTGTGGTGGTATGTACTGTACAAGGTGGTGTGTGGTGGTATGTACTGTACAAGGTGCTGTGTGGTGGTATGTACTGTACAAGGTGGTGTGTGGTGGTATGTACTGTACAAGGTGGTGTGTGGTGGTATGTACTGTACAAGGTGCTGTGTGGTGGTATGTACTGTACAAGGTGCTGTGTGGTGGTATGTACTGTGCAAGGTGCTGTGTGGTGGTATGTACTGTACAAGGTGGTGTGTGGTGGTATGTACTGTACAAGGTGGTGTGTGGTGGTATGTACTGTACAAGGTGGTGTGTGGTGGTATGTACTGTACAAGGTGGTGTGTGGTGGTATACATACATACATGGTGGTGTGTGATGGTATACATACATACATGGTGGTGTGTGGTGGTATGCACTGTAATAAGGTGCCGTGGTGGTGGTATGTACTGCTGGGTGGTGTGTGGTATGTACTGCAACAAGGTGGTGTGTGTGGTGGCATGTAATTGCACATGGTGTGTGGTGGTATGTACTGTACAAGGTGGTGTGTGTGTGTGGTATGCACTATACAAGGTGGTGTGTGGTGGTGCATGTAATTGTACAAGGTGGTGTGTGGTGTGGCTGCACTGTGCTGGCTGGGTGGTGTGTGTGGTGGTATGTGCACTATACAGTGGTGTGTGGTGGCATGTACCCGCTGCTGTGGTGTGGTGGCATGTACCTGTACAAAGTGCTGTGTGGTGGTGGCTGCACTGCACAGCTGGTGGTGTGTGTGTGGTGGCATGTACTTATGTGCTGGCTGTGGTGTGTGGTGGTATGTACTGTACAAGGTGTGGTGTGTGGTGGTATGTACCTGTACAAGGTGGTGTGTGGTGGTATGTACTGCACAAGGTGGTGTGTAGGTGGTATGTACCGTACAAGGTGGTGTGTGGTGTACAAATTGGGTACAAGGTGGTGTGTGGTGGTATGTAACAGGCCAAGGTGGTGTGTGGTGGTGGCTGCACTGCACAAGGTGGTGTGGTGGTATGCTACTATACAAGGTGTGGTGTGTGCTGGTGCTGCACTGCACAAGGTGGTGTGTGTGGTGGTATGCACGTACAAGGTGGTGTGTGGTGGTATGTACTATACAAGGTGGTGTGTGGTGGTATGTACTGTACAAGGTGGTGTGTGGTGGTATGTGCTGTACAAGGTGGTGTGTGGTGGTATGTACTGTACAAGGTGGTGTGTGGTGGTATGTACTATACAAGGTGGTGTGTGGTGGTATGTACTGTACAAGGTGGTGTGTGGTGGTATGTACTGTACAAGGTGGTGTGTGGTGGTATGTACTGTACAAGGTGGTGTGGTGGTGGTGGCTGCACTGCACAAGGTGTGTGGTGGTATGTAATCAGGCTGGTTGCAGTGTGTGGTGGTGACAATTGCACAAGGTGGTGTGTGTGGTGAAGGTAATTGTACAAGGTAGTGTGTGGGTGGTGGCTGCACCGTACTGGTGGTGTGTGGTGGTATGCACTGCACAAGGTGGTGTGGTGCAGTGATGTACCATACAAGGTGGTGTGTGGTGGCATGTACTGGTGCCAAGGTGGTGTGTGGTATGTACTGTACAAGGTGGTGTGTGGTGGCATGTACCATACAAGGTGGTGTGTGTGGCATGTACTGCACAAGGTGGTGTGTGTGGTATGTACTGTACAAAGTATGTGTGGTATGTACTGCACAAGGTGGTGTGTGTGGTGGTATGTACTGTATAAGGTGGTGTGTGGTGGTATGTACTGTACAAGGTGGTGTGTGGTGGTATGCACTGTACAAGGTGGTGTGTGGTGGTATGTACTGTACAAGGTGGTGTGTGGTGGTATACATACATACATGGTGGTGTGTGATGGTATACATACATACATGGTGGTGTGTGGTGTTATACATACAGTACATACATGGTGGTGTGTGGTGGTATACATACAGTACATACATGGTGGTGTGTGGTGGTATGTGGTTGTGTTGTGGTGGTATACATGGTGGTGTTGTGGTGTGTGGTGGTATATGGTTGTGGTGAGATGTAAACGGCTCACTTTTTTACATATAATTTACATGTTTCAGATACCAAGATGATCACTGCAGGCGTTCCCGAGTGTCCAGACGTAAGAGTCAGTATCGCAGGACAGGTGTGACCTCCCAACGCTCAGGTAAAGTGACATTCCACCTCCTGTTTTGGGCCCAGATAGAACAACAGCAGACAGTTATCCTCAAGATGGTGACTCAACAACTCTTGAATTCTTATTTAATTTGACAAGAAAAGCAAAGTCATTAGGATGCCACCTTATTCTGTCACGTGATCAGGATGTATCTGTGTGTCATGTCCTTCACTGATGTTTCTACCAGATGCCATTATTTTCAGCCTTTATCATATTAATAAGACGGTTGATTGCCGGCAGGTATACACACCTCAGTCACTGCCTGGCTGACTTTTACTGACGATAAAATATGTAAATCTTGTGACAATGTTAAGTCCGATGAAACACTCTTAATATAACAATCTTAGATTAAACTGAACTAAAATCAATTACATATAACTGTCGTAGAGGCTCTATACTATGTCACTGCTAGAGCATTTATCTCCCACTACAGGAGGGAAATTGTCTCTGTGTCAGGCTGCTTTAACCTAATGATACACAGAAAGTTTACCTGTTTATGACGTCAATTAATAATAATTCACAACAAAACTGACCAAAAGTTAACTGTGTCAGCATCTCTATATGTGACTGCCGATATTACTCATTGAAGGGGAAGGAATTCAACTCTGGCGTAGTGCGTCACTGTACGAGTTTACTTGTACTTAAGTGTCAAGTGTTGTGGACAGTCTGGTACACTCCTCAGTATATGTGACGTCTGTATGTGTGAGACACCGTGTTCGTCTTGCACTGACTCTACTCCTCGTGATTTATTTTCGTATGATTTAGTGTGTAAGAGATGGCGTGGAGGTGACCTGTCGAAAGGGTATGCAAACAATACCTTACTCCGTCCTCAGTATACAAGGGTTTATCAGCGAACATGGGAACATGGTATGAGCTGATGTGGTGTGATATGTGGAAAAAAAGAAGACTGAAAAGAAACAAAACGCTTTCTAACTATCTGTAACATTGTCACTCGTAAGGTCATGTTGTTGTCGCGTCCTTCAAATATCTGTTACTCAAAAAATGACTGAGGGAATTCACACATGCTCGTACACCAAGAATGAAGAGTACCTTAGGTATGGAAATAAATTCCTCGACGCGTTTGGCAATGGTGACGTAATAAGTTAGATTGAGGCCTTAAAAACTAATTTGTAATATTTCTATTTGTATCGTAATGTAATTTACGTTGTCATTTTGACGTAATTTACGATGAAAACCGGCATTAACAGGAGTTTCCTTGTAAATGTTGGCAGCATCGAAGGTGAGCGGCCAACCTAATTTATCCCCAGTACACGAGACCACGATATTAACTTTACCACAAACTTCTGTAATCATCTACAACTTTTGGTATTACCTTGTTAGTCTCCCTCAAGTTGTTTATGATTCATTGGAGTTTAAATCATCTTTTTTACTCGTGATTTCAATGGTTCGCTTTGCCTCTGAATAGTTGTTGTACGATATATGGTGTTTATTTATATTTATTTTCAAATTTCTTCCCAGTCAAGTGTTTTGACGACTTTGGTTACGTCAGTGGATGTCCTCGTGCGGTGGACAAGTGGATACAGAGCTCGCCTGGTAACCTTGGCTCGTTGATTTTATACCCAAAGCATCCACAGTATACTCAGCTGTTAACAGGTACCTAACATTACAGTTAGTGAAGTGGTGGTGGTCGACTGCAGTGTCGGCAACACGTTACTGAGTAGTTAATTGCTATTATGTTAATGGATGTAGTGACTTGAATTTAAATGTTCTGCACATTTAAACTCGGTTAATTAGTTTTGTTTTAATATTTTTTTTCACAAGGTTGTCAGGAATATATATATATATATATATATATAAATATATATATAAATATATATATATATATATATATATATATTTATATATATATATATTTATATATATATATATATATATTTATTATATATATATATATATATATATATATATATATATATATATATATATATATATATATATATATATATATATATATATATATATATATATATATATATATATATATATATATATATATATTTATGTAGATCCGGAATTAAAACGTGGATAAGATAAATCTTGATAAAATCACACGGGAAAAGTGATTTTATCAAGATATGTATATATATATATGTATATGTATGTGTATATGTATGTATAAAAAAAAATAATAATAATAATAATAAAAAATAAAAAAATAAAATAATATAAAAAATAATAAATAATAAATAATAAAATAAATAACTATTGAAGTGATAACCGTGGTAACACTATGAGATGTACTTAATACTACCATGCTATTGTACTATTCCAGATGATACTAAATGTTGCATAATACTTCCTTGAGATAAATGTATAGTATATATAAGGTGCCTCAAAGAGAGCTCAGGTTGGATTTTTTCAATGTCATCCCTATCTTGGAGAAGGTCGTGCTGATCGTGCTCCCGCGAGAGACCAAGGAAAATGGCCGCTTTGGATCGTTGTGCCGTGGGGGAAGAGGAGGGGAGTGTGGGGAAGGACGACCTCCTTGCCACGCTGTTAAGGCAGCTGGGGCAGTTGAGGAGTGAGGTTGACACTCTAAAGGGGGAAAATGAAGCCCTCAGGACGGAACTCCTTCAGGTAGGTGTCCTGCCTAGCAGGACACCTGTGAAGGAGGAGCAGGCGTGGAGAGTGGTTGTCTCCAAGGGGACTAGGGTCAGGCTTAGGAAAGCTGACCAGGGTGTGGAGTGCAGTAACCCTTACCAGGTGCTGCAGGAAGCTGGAGAGGAAGAGAAGAGGCAGGACGGTATGGATCAAGGAGAAGAAAGGGCAGTTGTACAAACCCTGCCCACAGGTAAGGTCGTGGTAGTTGGTGACAGCCAGGTGAGGTTTATGGATAGGGCTTTTTGTGCGAGAGATAGGAAACGTAGGACTAGGGTGTGTTTTCCTGGGGCTGGGATAGGGCATGTAGCTGAGAGGTTAGACAGAGTTTTGTCAGGGGAGGGTCCCAATCCAGTAGTGTGTCTTAGTGTGGGAGGAAACGACATAGGTAAGGTTAGGAGTGAGGAACTTTTCAAGTGGTATAGGGAGGCGCTGGGGAAGATTAGAGATAGGGGAGGGATCCCGATAGTATGTGGTGTCTTGCCTAGAAGAGGGGTTGGTCGTGAATGGCTGTCCAGGGCAATTGCTATTAATTGCCGACTGGAAAAACATTGTGCAAACAATGGTTGGGCATTCATTGATGACTGGCAACGATTTTATGGCAACGACTACCTGTACTGTCGCGACGGAGTACACTTGTCTCGTGAGGGGGTAAAGACGTTGTCTGCATCCCTGGAGCGTGAAATTGTCACTCCGAAGGGGGGGTTTCGCCAGTAGAGAAATGGAAAATGGGGAGTCAAAACAAGCAGGTCCCAAAGAGGAAACAGAAGTAGATAATGCTGAAAATACAGTCATAATAACAAACATCAAAGTAATAAATGTAAAACAGATAGAAACGGAAGAAATATATTGAAAGCGTTTATTATACTATTAGTAGAAGCCTGTGTAACAAAATGGACCAGCTCAGGGCTATTAAGGTTAGTAAAAGAGAACATAGATATAATTGCAATAACGGAAACATGGATAAATTCAAACAGCAAGCATTTTTTAGCAGAATTTCATATTCCAAGATATAACCTATTTAAATTTGACAGAGTAGGAAGGAGAGGTGGCGGTGTAGCAGTGTATATCAGGGTGTCATTAAAAAGCTGCAATAAATCAAACATTAAAACAAATAGCGACAATGAAAGTATTTGGGTAGAGATTGGTGAGGGCAGTGAATCCGTAGTCATTGGTGTTATATATAGACCACCTAATTTGAGTAGGAACGATGGTAAATTGTTATGGGAGGAAATAAAGAAGGCATCTGATAGAAACAATGTATGTATTCTAGGCGATTTCAACTTTTCAGGCATAGATTGGAAAAATCAACTTAGCGATAATGAATCTGAAGATTTTCTAGAAGTAGTACAAGATAGTTTTTTATATCAATTCATAAACTCGCCCACTAGAGGAAATAATATCCTCGATTTAGTTCTCAGTAATAATGAAAATCTAGTAAAAGATGTTGGGATTGGAGACGCTGTCTAATGGTTCTTTATGTCTTAATACTTTTAATGAGGAGTTTTCTTACTAACGACTAAATGAACATAAACAGTGTTAGAAAAGTGCAAAACTCTGAGGTCGGAGGGGCGTGATTAATGATAAATTTATGTTCACAGCGACACATTGAATCGAAGGCAAGAGGTACACAACGTTTAGTGTCAGCCTGCACTTAACATGATTTCATAAACCCGGACCTACAGACAAAGGTTGTGTTAATGACTAGGCAAGAACTGCTATAGTGGTCGCTAGTTATATTATACATTATTTACAAGCAATTACTGATATATAGACTTGAGGTCCTCCTCCTGAATGGTCCTAAGTAACCCATTCCTAAAAATACCGAGTTTTAAGGTTTAGTGATTCAGTTTATTGATAGTCAAGATAGTGGCGTTTCTAGTCTTATTGGTTATTTGGGTTTTAAACTCACACATTAAATGATAATTTAAAGCAATGGCAATAAATGCCCTCCAGCCTATTGGGAAACAGTATCTTCTAGTTAAACTAATAGATTTCCCCGGGAGACCAACAAGAGGTTTGTAATCTTATCTGGAGTGGTACAGGTAAGCGCAGGATTCGCTTCTGAGAATTTAATCTTGATTCACAAAGGGTTGACCCTGAGTGAGAAAGCTCAAAGGGAAAGGTACAAAGAGCAGGGATGGTGTACCAGCTCCATTAGTCCTGCAGGTAAACGTTTACAATGAATATAATGGGTCCAGAAGCTCGCCTGAGGAACCGCGAGGCTGGACCCAAAGAGCATGAACATACTATCCTTCTCACACAAGTCTAGATTTTATTAGAGTATTTTCCCAACTTATACAATACAGAGATAATAAAATGTTAAGCTCGTCACGCTGATTGTTGCATCTATTTGTGTGAGTGTCATTTTCGGTGCTGTCAACATTGTATTGCACAAGGGTTTAAAATCTTCAAGACACATTTCATCTTTGTGGAAGAATTATTATGTGTAGGAAGATTAACGTTATTTTCCCACATTTATTCTCGCAAAGCTCGTAGACGTTCCCGACGCCGTCTAAGACTTCACATTTTCTCATATCGTTAATTTTCATTATTAGAACACGACAAAACGACATTATTCACCTTATTACGGACTTCCTTACGTAAAAGAAGAATGTTATTCCTAGAATCCGATGCTAACTGCATAATGTAAGTGAAATTATACAATAAGTATGAACAATTAACTATTAAAAGATATATATTATACTGGTTCATTAAGTGTATTAGTTATTCATACGGGATT
>NW_024713109.1:0-10339 GCF_018991925.1 Homarus americanus
TACACCATCAACTGCAGGTACAGCTACACCATCAAATTGAGCATCAGCAGCAGCTTCAGCAACAGCTATGGGTTCAGTAACAGTTTCAGCAACAGCTTCAGTTTCAGCAACAGCTATGACTTCTTTATGGAAAGTTACAGCTTCAGCCAGAGTTGAACCTGATGACATCATTATTTGAAATTTTTTTTTTTTTTTTTTTTTCTTCTTACTGGAATTAGCCACCCGGGCACAGGTCAAACGACCCACAACGGAGACTAGAGGTAAAAAAAAAAAAAAGAGATCAGAAAGAAATTGTAAATATAGAAAAAAAAGGTTATACTGTACAGTCGGCCATTAACATACGCGGGTTTATAATACACGGATTTGCAAATACGCGGATTGCCTCGCCGGAAGAATATTCTGTATATTGAAGTACAGGTTGTACCTCTCTAGTCCGGCAACCTCGGGACCTGACCGGTGCCGGACCATGGAAATTCACCCTTTTCCTGGATAGATAGTGACTTGTGCTTATGCTTGGAAGCACTAGCACCACTTTCTCTGCATCATGGTTTCTTTGAAGACATATTGAAGGGTTAAATGTTGTATTGTAGCTAATCAAATTTCGCAAGTTTTTAATTCTTAACGTATTTTATTGGAACACACAAAAAAATAGATAAATAAAAATTTTGACGGCGGAAACTTGAATTTCGACGGGTTTGAACGGCCCGCCAACGTGCAGACGACGTGCATAATTGTGTAAACAGCGTCATTTCTCTTATGTACAAAAGATTCATTATTGTTTATTACTGAATGTCTTTTTTATTGAATTAATATTTGTGTGCAAAATGAGCAATACAATTCATTAATAATACGTAGAATATTAAAACTCACGAGGAAATGACACAGCATTGTTTTCGTTGATTACAAAACCAGCGACTGACTGGTTCTACATATAAAACTGAAGGAAATAAGACCTTGGTTGTAGCTGTAGTAAAATTAATATGGTTGTTTTAAGTAATGTTATTTAATGTTAATAAATGGAACAATAGAAGTAGCTAACGATAATGGTAAAGAAAAAGAGAGATCGCATATGTAAGTGCGCATGCGCACTCGTGAAAACATATCATCATTACTTTACATAAGAATATGAAAGCAACACTTATTTACTGTTCATATATAATTTAATTAATGTTTCTGAATTTGTTTTTATTGAATTAATGTTTGTGTGTGCAAAATTAACAATACAATTTATTAATAATACGTGGAATATTAGAGGAGACGAGACGGCTGCCGGCATTGTTTATGTTAAAGCTTACGAAACCAGTGACTGATTGGTTCTACATATAAAACTGAAGAAAATAAGACCCTGAGTTTAGCTGTAGTAAAATTAATGTAAAAAATGAATATGGTTGCTTGAAGTACCTGTAATGATATTTAATGTTAATAAATGGAACAATATAAGTAGCTAACCATTAATGGTAAAAAAAAGTGAGACTGCTCGTATGTAAGTGCGCACATGTGAAAATATATCGTCATTACTCTACATAAGAATATGAAAGCAATACTTATTTACTGCTCATATATATTGAAGGGTTAAATGTTGTACTCTGTATAGACTAGCAGAGAGAGAGAGAGAGAGAGAGCAGCCGAACTGCCGGATGTAAACAAACCTTAATTTCCTGCGACTTTTTATTTTTATTAAGGGGATTAGCCCACCCGGGAATAGGTCACTGACCCACATTAGGGCCTGAGGGGCAAAAATTTAATGATCCTGTAATAATAATAATAATTCAGATAAGTAAAAAAAAAGAAAAGAAAAAAAGCTGCCTATCTACCTATTGGACAAACTAAAATCGTTCCGGACCACGGGGGGGGGGGCCTTATTAGCCCACCCAGGCATAGATCACTGACTCACATCGGGCCCTGGGTGGCAAAAATGTAATAGTAGTAATAATAATAATAATAATTATTCATATTAAATGAAAATTTTAATAAAAATACACCAAAATAAAATAATAATAACAACAATAATACTGTAATAATAAAATAATAATAAAGAAATACAAGAATGGAAAAAGGATCAAAAGTGAGAAACATGACCTAGACCTTTGAATTATTATTATTATTATTATTATAATTATTATTTATTTTTTATTTTTTTTATTATATACCCCCCCTCCCCAGGCCCTGATGTGGGTCAGTGATCTATGCCTGGTACATACAAAAAAAAAAAAAAAAAAAAAAAAATTGTGGACCTGGTCACACCCTCCTCTGTATATATACACCTTGATTTGTATTACTCTCTCTAGTCTGTACTCACCCCTGAAGATGTGAATTACACGAAAGCGCTTGGGAACTTCGTGTTTTCTTCTTTCCTTGTGGTTATCAGCATATACCTAGATCACGCGCACCTACAGTGATTTACTTGCATATATATATATATATATATATATATATATATATATATATATATATATATATATATATATATATATATATATATATATATATATATATACGTCATATGACGTCAGTGATAACGCAACAAAGACACACACTGCGCAACCTTACCGAGCCGCTTGCCCAAGCGGAGGGAGGAGGAGGGAGAGGCGAGAAGCACAGGCAGGCAGGCGGGCGGGTGGCGCGTGGGGCAAATCTAAAAATAGCGTCTCGAGCCGGACACTCACCACGTATATGTGGAAAAAATCCGTGTTAAGTGAAAGTTCGCTTCTGGCGAGGCACCGCGTATACGAAAAAACGCGTTAAGTGAAACCGCGTTAGGCGGGGTAATACTGTATATATATATTTATATATACAGTGACCCCTCCGTTAACGAACTCAATCCGTTCCAGAAGGTCGTTCGTTAACCGAAAAGTTCGTTAACCGAAACCATTGTTTCAATGGGTTTTTGGGTAATTGGTTCCAGCTCACGAAAAATTTCCTAAATTCAACAAAAATGGTGGAAAAGTTCACTTACTTTGAGGTGTGTATGTAGAAGGCTCCTGGATGATGATGATGATGATGATGATGATGATGGGATTTAGAATAGGGGTGGAGGAGAAGGAAGAAGAGAAGGCATTGGGGTGGAAGAGAAGTCACCCCATGGCGCCATTTCACCCATAAAATTTTAGCACTCTTGGTGTAATTCAAGATTATTTTCTTTAAATGAACACTGCACTGCATTATATATTGTCAATATGTAAAATATATTTCAAAATGACCAATAATTTGCTTGGAAACACAGAAAAAAAGCATTTAGTTGAAGAGAGTCTCAAGCAAGATGTTACCTCCAGTGAAAACAGAGAGAGACTAACTCCTGTTTGCTGTCTTAAGAGGCTGGATGCCGCGCATTAAACTAGTCACTTTACCTTCAATTATGTTCAATAATTGTTAAAATGACTAAAAAATTGAATATTAAACTCTTAAAATTATTGAATAGTATAAACTTCTTGATATTTACTAAAATAGTAAGGAATTTAAGCCCTAGAACCGATTTATGTATTGGCGGACTGATACTAAAGCTGGTTGCATTGACTGGGATAATGCCTCCTCAATATTACCATGTAATTCAATTGATAGTAGGAACATCATAGAATCTAGTCTTATTAAACATACCGAAGCATTCAACATGAATTTGAGTAACGGCATGTACAAGCTGGACAATTTGGTAATTAAGAAGATTTGTGATCAGGTGAGAAGGCCGGGTCACTTGACCATCTGCCATGACCACCAACCGTTGTGTGCTATTTAAAGATTAGTAGGGTCATTACCTAATACCTGACCATTGTGGACCTGGTCTCACCCTCCTCTGTATATATACACCTTGAGTATTACTCTCTCTAGTCTGTACTCACCCCTGAAGATGTGAATTACACGAAAGCGCTTGGGAACTTCGTGTTTTCTTTCCTTGTGGTTATCAGCATACACCTAGATCACGCCACCTACAGTGATTTACTTGCATATATATATATATATGTATGTATGTATGTATGTATGTAATAATAATAATAATAATAATAATAATAATAATAATAATAATAATAATTAACGGTTTATTGAAAAAGTTCTGCAGCCCGGAGGCTGAAAATATACATTGGACATAAATGACTTGTTACATACATTGGTGGTTTAACAAAAGCCTTCATTAGAGAAAGGTAAAGGAACATACAGTGAACATTCAGATTAATGTTGGTGTTGAACAGCAAACACGTAGTGTAGTAACTCTCTCCCAGATGGTGTTAGGAGGGACCTGATGTGGTGTAGTAATTCCCTCACAGATGGTGTTATGAGGGGCCTCACGTGTAGTAACTCTCTCCCAGATGGTGTTAGGAGGGACCTGATGTGGTGTAGTAATTCCCTCACAGATGGTGTTATGAGGGGCCTCACGTGTACCAATTCCCTCACAGATGGTGTTATGAGGGGCCTCACGTGGTGTAGTAGTTCCCTCATAGATGGTGTTACGAGGGGCCTCACATGGTGTAGTAACTCCCTCACAGATGGTGTTATTAGGGGCATCACATGGTGTACGAATTCCCTCACAGATGGTGTTATGAGGGACCTGACATGGTGTAGTAATTCCCTCACAGATGGTGTTATGAGGGGCCTGACATGGTGTAGTAATTCCCTCACAGATGGTGTTATGAGGGACCTCACGTGGTGTAGTAATTCCCTCACAGATGGTGTTATGAGGGACTTGACATGGTGTAGTAACTCCCTCACAGATGGTGTTATGAAGGGCATCACGTGGTGTAGTAATTCCCTCACAGATGGTGTTATGAGGGACTTGACGTGGTGTAGTAATTCCCTCACAGATGGTGTTATATGAGTGAGGTGTGGCCCCAGGCCTTCCTATCGTAGACGGATTAACACATCGACGGCTGTTGGGTCTCACGGGCCGTTATCACTGGGTACCTGGGACCTCACTGTGTGAAGGTTAACTTGAATACGACTTTTACTGTTGAGTTGTTCTCACTGACTCAAGCACTGTTCACCAATGTTCACCTCTGTTTAACACTATATATATATATATATATATATATATATATATATATATATATATATATATATATATATATATATATATATATATATATATATATATATATATATATATATATATATGTTATATAATTTTTTTTTTTTTTTTTTTCCCAAGTAAATGGAAAAATTTTACTCGACACAGACATTAGTTCCAGTTACCGATAAATAGCAGACGCTTCAGTGACGTCACTAGTGTTTACACTACACCAGCGGGTAACATTTGATGACATTACTTGAAGTGAATTGGCCTTATTTTAAAAAACCAAGGATGGTTGGTAAAGGACTACTGAGTCAGTGGGTAAGTGTCACATTTGGGGTACTGGTCTTATACAGCGAATAGAGCTCAAAAGCTACTTTTTAAATGGAAATTTGGGGGGGCCATCTTATGCGCCCCGACGTCTTACAGGCCGAGATATACGGTATATATATATATATATATACAGTGGGGTATGCTATAACGAACGGATCTTACTACGAATATTCCTATAATGAACGGTTTTACCTATAAAATTGAGAATACTATAACGAACGAAACTCCTACAAAGAACATAATTTAAATTTTTTTTTTTTTTCTAATTTATTGTTTTATTATTACAAATATTAATGATATTCTTTATTTCAGGGGTTTAGATGCATATTTATACACGTTTTTACAATTTTTACAATTTTATATTATATTTTTCAGTGTTAAGTGGTTGTATTTGGGGGCCTGGAACGGATTAATCCAATAACAAACGATTGCTATAACGAACAAGGTTCTAGAACCAATTAGATTCGTTATAGCATACCCCACTATATATATATATATATATATATATATATATATATATATATATATATATATATATATATATATATATATATATATATATATATATATATATATATATATATATATATATATACATATACAGTATTACCCCGCTTTACGCGGTTTCACTTAACATGATTTCTCATATACGCGGTGCCTCGCCAGAACCGAACTTTCACTTAACGTGGTTCATCTACTCATATACGCGGTGAAGTATAATTTTTTTTTTTTTTATTTAGCTCATAAAATTCATACAAATTACCCGGCCAGAATATAATTTACATTGCTGGAATTCTTACAATATGATGATCATTTTGAATATAAACATCAAAGATTTTGCATTAAACATACAAATTTTAGATATAATGTTTACTCTGAGTAAATATGTTATCTTTTGTGCAAAATATATGACATTTATATTCAAAATATTCCTGGTCTTACAAGGAATCCAGCAATGTCAATTACAGTCAACCCTTACATTACGCGGTTAATGTAACCCACAGGGTGCCGCGGAAAGTAAGGAATGCATAAGTGATTAACATAACATATGGGATTAATTGAAATAGAGACCGGGCCGACCCCCAAACTCCACTTTTTGACGACACACAACTATGTTGTAGTAAAAATATTATCTTAACTTGATGATGGTATGCACAAACAATTAATAATTAAGAGAAATATCAATAATATTAGGTTTTCTAACACTTACATTAGTAGAAAAGATGGCTGGGCACACGGGGATGGGCGGTTGGTTCCGAGGCAGAGGGCAGATTATTGGCCCTCACGTGTATCAATTGTATCGCTATCCACCATAGAAGCTTGCAGGGCCTCTTTGTCAAACCCCTCAAAGTCCATATAAGTCCATATCTTCACTATAATTATCACTATCACTGACTTGGGCCGGCTGTGGTGGGTGGCGGGTGAAGAACTCGGTAATGTTTTGATTACTGGGCGACCTTGTGCGCACCATGCTCGCGCAGCTTACACAACATGGCGGATGGTGGGACAGATGGCGGGAGGTTTGAATCCAAAAATGGCGCGGCTCGCCAGCCGCTCTCAGCGTAAAGGGGTACACGCACCTCGGAATGTGAGCATTCCTGTTTCGGCAGGGTACCGCGTAAACGTGGAAACACGGAATGTGGGACCGCGTAAAGCGAGGGTTGACTGTATATTATCGTAACTTTAGTTTGAGGTATTATTTATTACTAAAAAGGTAAATATTCTGGTTTTCCCACACATCTGGTAGGTTGGGTTGGTGGGGGAGGGAGGGACCGACCGACCATCTGTCACGGTGTGAAGAATATTTTATTTTTTTTTATTAACTGAAGATATTTGTTTTAGCTCATAAAATTCATACAAATTACCCGGCCAGAATATAATTTACATTGCTGGAATTCTTACAATTTGATGATCATTTTGAATATAAACATCATAGATTTTGCATTAGACATACAAATTTTAGATATAATGTTTACTCTGAGTAAATATATATCTTTTGTGCAAAATATATGACATTTATATTCAAAATATTCCTGGTCTTACAAGGAATCCAGCAATGTCAATTATATTATCCTAACTTTAGTCTGATTTATTATTTATTACTAAAAAGGTAAACAGACTGGCATTCCCACACATTTATCTGGTAGGGAGGGTTGGTGGGAAGTGGGGGGGGAGGGAGGGACCGGCGACGACCACCTGGCATGTGTGAAGAATAATTTTTTTTTGTTAACTGAAGATATTTGTTTTAACTCATAAAATTCATACAAATTACCCGGCCAGAATATAATTTCCATTGCTGGAATTCTTACAATTTGATGATCATTTTGAATATAAACATCATATATTTTGCATTAGATATAATGTTTACTCTGAGTAAATATGTTATCTTTTGTGCAAAATATATTAAATTTTTATTCAAAATATTCCTGGTTTTACAATGAATCCAGCAATGTCAATTATATTATCCTATTTTAATCTGAGGTATTATTTAATACTAAATGTTAAAATTTAGTTTTTTCACCCACCCTTTCTCTTGAAGGGAGGGTTGGTGGGGGCTTGGGGGGGGAGGGTTGGGACGGGACGGACTGACCATCTGGCTCGGTTGGAAGAGGGGGGGAGGCAAGGTGGGGTACTTTGATTGACAGATAGTGTCGTGAAGAATATTTTTTTTTTATGAACTGAAGATACAGACAGACCCCGACTTACGACTGCTACGACTTACGTCCGTCGGGACTTACCACCGCCGCAGATTTTTTATTAAATTTTTTTTTTTTTTTTTTTTTTTTTTTTTTTCAATTTTTTTTTCTTTTCTTCAAATGACACGCATTTTCTATACCATGTGCATTCAGCTGACTACATTAAAGGTAAGTGCTGTCACACTGTAACCATTCTTTATTATTTATTACTTTCACTGTACTGTATCCATTCCTCATTATTCATTTCTTTTACTGTACTGTATTTCATTGTAGATTATTTATGTAAAAAAAAAAAAAAAATTTTTTTTTTTTTTTTTTTTTATATCTATGTCGGACTTAAGACCTGGATTTGGGTCCTTAACCCCGTCGTAAGTCGGGGTCTATCTGTATTTGTTTTAGCTCATAAAATTCATACAAATTACCCGGCCAGAATATAATTTACATTGCTGGAATTCTTACAACTTGATGATCATTTTGAATATAAACATCATAGATTTTGCATTAGATATACAAATTTTAGATGTAATGTTTACTCCGAGTAAATATGTTATCTTTTGTGAAAAATATATGACATTTATATTCAAAATATTCCTGGTCTTACAAGGAATCCAGCAATGTCAATTATATGATCCTAACTTTAGTTTGAGGTATTATTTATTACTATACCTGGTTTTCCCCCCAAAATTTCTCAGAGGGAAGAGCCAGCGAGTGTAGTGTGAGAAGAGGGGGAGGGAGTCGAGTCCATTATTTGAATGGACATTAGCTTGGCGACTGTATTTCTCTATTTCTCTTAAGTATTAATTGTGTGCATGTACCATCATAAAATTAAAATGTTATTTTTACAAGAACATAGGTATTGTGTTGGAAAAAGTGGAGTTTGGGGGTCAGCTGGTCTCTATTTCATTTAATCCCATATGTTATGTTATTCACTTTACGCGTTTCTCACTTTCCGCGGTACTCTGTGGGTTACATTAACCGCGTAAAGTGAGGGTTGACTGTGTATATATATATATATATATATATATATATATATATATATATATATATATATATATATATATATATATATATATATATATATATATATATATATATATATATATATATATAATAAATATTTTTTTTTTCCATTGATAATATATAGTACATTACAGTGTTGATTTAAATAAAATAATTTTGAATTACACCTAGTGAGCTTAAAACTTTAAGTTCATTATTTATAGGAAACCTTCTAATGTGTGTTCATACATTCATTATTCTTCTGCCCACCATAATAGAGTCAAACAGTCTTTATTTTCATCAATGTTTTTACGTGCTCTAAGAATATGCAGTCCGGAATTCATTGATGAGGAATATAAATACTGTATATCTATATTATTGGCTTGAACCTTAAGTACCGTAAGTCTTTTATAGACTAATGCCTTAACATTACTAAGAAATCTTTTTAAAGAACTGATCCTAAGCCCACCCATGACAATAAGAATCTCTTAGTATTACCATTTAACAAAAATTTCTCTCAAATTCCAAAACAACTCAAAACCTGGAACGTTACTGTGGCATTTTAAAACTCATGCACTGTAAAACAAATGTTAATTAAGAACTCCCCCAACAATGCAAGCAGCTGCATTTACAAGGTTCCTTGCAAGGAATGTATTATGTTCTACTTACCTGTAGGCCAGATGGGTAAAGATCTTATAACTAGACTTAAACAGCAAAAATATAGTGTTAGGACAGGCCAGGAATCCAATGCTCTGTTCATTCATATGAGAGATAATAAACATTGCATTGACTGGGATAATGCCTCCTCAATATTACCTTGTAATTTAATTGTCAGTAGAAACATTATAGAATCCAGTCTCATTAAACATACCAAATCTGTCAACATGAATTTGAGTAATGGTATGTACAAACTGGGTAATTTTGTGATTAAGATTTGTAACCAGGTGAGAAGGTTGGGTCATCATACCCTATGACCTGATTAAGAAGATTAGTAAGGGTCACTGCCTTGTGACTGGAACATTGTGGACCTCTGCTGCCCCCTAGGGACTTGATCTCACTCTTCTCTACTGTATATATTAGTCTTGTCAAGTATTTCTCCTTAGTCTGTACTCACCCCTGAAGATGTGAATTAATGAAAGCGCTTGGGAACTTTGTGTTTTCTTGTTTCCTTGTGGTTATCAGCACATACATGGATCACGTGCACCTACAGTGATTTACTTGCATATATATATACTGTACATACAGTATACACCTAAACCCCGACTTACGACTATACGGTGTTACGAGTTGGGGATTTAGAATATAGTTAAAAGTC
>NW_024713110.1:0-28295 GCF_018991925.1 Homarus americanus
GCTGGTGTCATGGGTTACGTTAGGCTTACCCCGCAACCAACTCCAAAGTTTGTTTTACTGCCAGAGATAAGACGCCCGGCGAGGTATAACTGGGACATGTATTTTTCGAACCAGTGTATGTCAGCCAGCCTTTAGAGGTGGGCAGTGAAACAGTGTTATTGCTATTCATCGCTTCACACCCAAAAACCTCATTTTAAATGGTATCCCTGAGCCATGGGTTGGATTAAGACGTCGTCTCCATCCTCTCTCCACCTCCTGAAAGGGGCGGGACACCACACCACACAGAGTACTCCACCACCACTCCGTCCTGTGAACCGTCGTCGACGCACGAGACTAAGCATTAACCTGGGATTTGTTATCCCCGTGGAAATATCACGTGTGGATGCCTGGTTGCGACAAAAGAGCAATCCAGGCTGGCCTATCAAACCTACAGTAAATGGTTAATTAATTCACGCTTACAGAGTTCTCCTGCGACACCGTCTACAGTGACCGTGATCGACCGCAGACTAAGTGTGTTAACCTAGGTTTGTTATCCGTGGAAATATGCGTGTGGAAGCCTGGTTGCGACAAAAGCAATCCAGGCTGGTCTAATACCTAATGGTTAATTCAAGTCAAGCTTACCAGTTCTCCTTGCCGTGACAACCGTCCACGAAGTGACTGTATCGAGTGACGGACGCTATGTGTAGTAACCCAGAGTACCTTTTATTTATTATGGCCGTGGGGAAGAAGTTCTTGTGATGAAGCCTGGTTGCAACAAAAGCAATCCAGGCTGACGATAAATGTATCACTTGAGAATTAAAAGGCTCTGTTAAGTCATACCATAGTAGTAATCACATGTGTCCCCAAGTTGGAAATTTGTTTTAGAAGATTAATTTTATTACAGCGTGAACGTGAGTAAATCATATATCCATGCAAATTGTAAATCATTGTATGGAAGCTTGACAATAAATGTAAGTGCAATTATCTGCCCGTATCTGTGATCCTATCTTATTATTACTAAAGGTAATGACTGATTGGTTATGACAAAGTATAACCAGTAACTTAGATAGATGTTGAAAATTAAATTAATTCATTAAATCATCATTTATCAAGTATAAATCATGGAATGTCGAGTGGTGGAGTGAACTTCTATGTAGATACGCCATAATCTCCTGTAAGTAATCAGTGTGAAGGTATCGGACTCTACGGTAAGAAATAAGAAATACGACATATTATTATCTTTATATAATATAATCCACTCATACTACCACCGATTCTTCTTGGTGGACCGATCCACCCCAAAACCATGACAGCTGGTGATAGGAAATCATTAATCATTATGAGAAATAATATTAGGCCCAAAACGCTGCCTTGTGGAACTCCGTTTTCTAGAGCAAATGTGTCTGACTTTACGTTACCTTTTAATTTGACGGAAAAAGTTCTGTCTTGCAAAAATTTTCTAATGAAAATTGGCAAATTACCTCTCAGACCCAAGGCCTGGAGCTTCATCATGAGGCCAGTCCGCCATGTCATGTCAGCTTTTTCTATGTCTGGGAATACTTACAATTAGTGTTTCTTTACTGCAAAAACTTTTGAGATGTCAGTTTCTAGACTTATTAAATTATCTGGTGTGCTTCTGCCTTGGCAAAAAGCCACACTGTCGATCACTCAATAAGTTGTTTACTTTCCATCATTAGCCTACGTTTTATCATACGTTCACGTACTTACACGGAACGGTTTGTGGGCGAAATCGGACAGAATGAAGGTGGTGTTAATGGGCATTTGTCCCTCTTGGGATCAATTGCGACATGGGCAAAAAAATTGCCATGAGTTTAAAACATTCTGGACGTCCAGATCTCATTGAACACTTCTAGCAATTTGTCCAGGTTTCTAGTCAAGGTGCTTAATCATCTCGTATCGTATGCCGTCAGGTCAGGAGTAGAGCCCTTGCCCATTTTTTTTAAAGCAAGGAAAGTTCCTCTGGGGAAAATGCTGGTTGTAGTCTTGTTCGTCCCCGTTCTCAATCGTGATGCACCCGAGCACCGGCACGATCTGGAACACGCCAGGCAATGGATGTGATTGGTGGAGCTACTGGCATCTGCGAACTTCCTGGCCTGAGGCGTTAAGCAATAGCCTGGGGTTCGTCCGAGAAGCCGCCTCCCACTACTCACCTGTGGGATAAAAAGTCCTTCTCTGTTTGATCTGACCCGGTTTATAGCCGACCATACCTCAGAGAAGGGGTATCGCCTTGTTAATAGCAGGAGACGAATGCCGCAGACTCTCTCTTGCACTCACAGTAACCTTCCTAACCTTAGCTCTAGCTTTTATATTCAATAGGTTTTTAATAGATGGAGCTCTGTTGAATAAACAGCATCGCCTATTTCGCTCTAAACCACTCGTCGGCAGTCTGGTGTCACCATGGAACTCAGGCCCGTGGGTAGTTACTGCAGAAGTCTTAGGAATTGTTAAATCTGCGTATTGCCAAGCTTGTTCTGTCATGTGACATTTTGGTGTTGATATCTTCTCCAAATTGTCCTATACAGACGGCTCTTAGGTAAGGCCCCCAGTCTGCTTTCCCTAGGTTGCAGCGCACCTCAGGGGTGATGGCCGTTGGGGGCGCCATACTCTAAAATGCAGATCGAAAAATGGTCGCTTCTGAGGAGTCGTCGTATGTAGAAAGTTACAGTCTAATAGCAAGGAAGCATCAACTATAGAGATCTATGTGTCTTCAAACCAATTCGTTCGTCCGCTTGAGTCACACTGCAAGTCATTCAGAAGAGACAAGTTGAGTATAGTTGCATACCTGCTCTCACTTACGTCATTTCCGGACACTGCCCCACCATAAATGGTAGGCGGGTCTCGAATCATTTTTTTCCTGTTAGTTTAGTTCAGCACTCCTCCAAGCTCACCCGCGGCTTAAGCAGAGCCCCGCCCGGAGGACAGTATAGTGAGTGAGACGGCCACATAGCCAGACCAGAAGCTGACTCTGCGCCACAGCCTGCAGGTTCACGCTCAGGTTGACTCTTTGTTGAGCAAGATTCACTCCCTAATGCGGGCTACCCCCCACTTAGGTTGTCTCCTCTAGCAGGACATTCACGGTTACCAAATACAGGTGGGTCGTCCTGACCCGCAAGTAGCGTCTCTTGTAGGCAAAAAAACGTCTGGCCGAAATAATGACTTTAGTAAAAATAAATTGAGCATTTTTATTCCTAGCACCCTCTACAATTCCACTGGATGTTGAATTTTAAGTTTGAGAGTTGATATGGTCAGCGTTTTTGGGTTTCTTTTTTCTTTGTTCTTGAACAATCCCTTGGCTCACAAAGCCAGCTCTCTACTCGGCAGGATCCGCCCCAATTGGTTCAATAATGTAAAACAATGGTTTTAGTGAGAGTCGCTTGTCAGAGATTGTCGACGAATTGCGACCTTCTCGCTACCTGGAGGTGAACAAGGTCAAACAGTCTGCTTAACTTTGTGGTCTCGTTTTAACTTGTGTTTAGTTTTAGATCTCGTTACTAGTCATAGTTGTCTTTGAGTTTTCGTTGTTGGCGTCTATGGTTGGATAGCCGTGGTACTTAGAAGTCAGTTGTGCTGCAATTGACCTGGTCTCAGTCTGTGTTCAGTGGTGCACATTTTTGGGGGGTGAGGTGTTTTGGATGCAGCGGATGCGAAGGACATTCCAGGTATTGGTGTCTGCAGGACATCTCCACTACTTCCTAACCTCCCTGTAGTCCCCAATTAGTCTCTGCTCTGACCTTGCGATCTCCTTCTCCCTCAGGTGAAGGGCACTTCACCAGCCAGGAGCAGCTGTGACCCAGACAGTGTTAACATTTTCCTCAGTTGTGTGCATTCATCTTCCCTGTGTCCGCTCTGACACATTTACAGCATATCTGGGTGTTATGGCAGGCCTTACCAGTGTGTCAAACCTTTGGCAGTTGGAAGCATCACTGGAAATGGAATATATGTTTTTGTTTGGATTCTCTCATATCCTACCAATACATGGGTGGGCTTTAACAAGTCCAGCAAAAAGTCCCAGCACAGCTGTGGTTGATCGTTTTTTCTTTCTCCTCTACGGTCCTCTAATAAAGACGAAGGCATCGACGACTCCTTGATCTTATAATAGACACCATTTCATCATTACTCTCATTCCCGTTCGTAATCAACTACCTGTGCCTACAGGGTGACGATATTGAAAATGCTTTGGGATATAAAGGTTCCACTTTGGTTGAATGGAAGGTTTCAGGTTCAAGGCGTCCCTCATTTGCTTTTCATCTTTAACAGTAACCCGAAGTTCGCCATTTCTTCTTTCCAGGCTTTCTCCCACGTCCCTATTTGATCTTTAATGGCCTTCTGGATAATAGAACCCATTAATTTTTTGTCCAAACGAGGTGGACATTGTCAGCAATCGAAAGTGGATTACTCTGGCATTCTCTGGTGTTATTTCAATGGGTACGTCTTTTTGTTGAATGTTTTGTCGGTGGCCAAATTCATTGTCTTTGTCTGTCAATTAGTCTTAGCAGTCTTAGTCATTTGAATGATCTCCGCCTCTGCTTGTCCTGCCTGGTTTCTGAGTAGAGGAGGGGCTTTGTTAATGGCCCCTCCCAGAGATATGGTTGGGTGGCTGGGAACCACCCCTTAGGTGATTTTAATTTGTTTTTTTACATGTGCACTGTATATTAAATGGTGCAATAAGGTTATTGAGGCCCTTTAGTGCAGAAAAAAACTCTTTCTAGGGCGACCCCCCCGCACAGTGGTGTGTCTGCACTATCACGGACTTCACTGCTGGATTGGCCCAGGTTTTCCCCGGCCCATAGATACACAATCCCACTCTGTGAGTGCGCACCACTGGGGGGGGGTGGGGTGGGGGGCTCTAGCACGAATGCTGAAGTATTAAAAATCATGGGTGCCTCGTCCAGGGTAAGTAATGGAAAAATAATGTGAAGAAAGGCCCTCCTACCACGTCAGGAAGGACAACCAGTTGGCGCGTCCTCCGCAGTTGTGTGGGTCACTCACACTGTCTGTGGGAGGAAGGCTAACGTCGTCAGTCCTATTACGTTCGTGAGAATTTATCAAAATGTATATGGGAAATGAAGCTGTACATGCATATATATATATATATATATATATATATATATATATATATATATACTCTAATTATGTTTAACAGCGTTTCGAAGTGGTTTGGTTGAGAATTTAAGTTTAGTATCTCCGGGAATCCCAGTGCAGGTGCACAGGAGTTCCAAACTTCTGAAAACATATTTGGGCTCCCCAAATTTTGGCCTTCTCCCGTGCGTCTACGTCCTGGATTGGCACCAATCAGCGGGTGCCCCCTGATGGCGTGATACATACACGTTTACTGCGGTGCTTTGATTGGTTCACCGAACGTGGCGTGGTAAAGGGAGACTGTCTCTACCTCTAGGAAATTACCTCTTCTTTCCTTTTCATCCTCATACTCCGTTCCTTGAACGGGGAGGCAGAGACTTATGAAGCCAGGTCGATCCGGCAAGGGAACCTGTGATAGTGCAAGGGGCACCCCCTTGTCCAGGGTCTCAGTACCAAGGTGGCAACTTATTTAGACATAACCCCATAGTCTGGGCAGCACTGGAGCACCAGAACCCTGAGCCCGGCCTTCCGTCCGCCGGGGGGGGCCAGGAGTCCTGCTCCCAGGCAGAGGCCCCTGTGTTATAGGTAGATTAAGATGTAATCAGAAGATGACTACAAGCATTAGATCGCTTATGGAGATAAGGGAAGCACTCTATTGGAAGAGGAAAAGTGGCAGAAATCACTTTAACCGTTACCAGTCCATTAACAAAATGACTGGCACCAACGAAGGTTTCAAAAGCAATCTGCCAAGGGTTGACTCGAACCAAATCCTCTCAAAAAGAAAGCAGGGATATGACACACAATGAAGGACTTCGTTGTTGTCGGCACCACCAGAACAAAGCAAAAAGATCAGTTTTTCGTTCGCCAAGTCGACCAAGAGATCCAGGAGGAAGACATCTGAATCTGAAAGATGAACTGGAACGCCAAACAATTGGATGAAGATCGAGGAAGTCATCAAGAAGATAAAGGCCTAGACTCATGTTTTCAGATTACCTTCGAAGAGGTTTACCAATAGCTGAAAAAAGAAATATTACAACAAGGGCACCTAATGCTAACGTAATGCATTGCCTCATCAAATAAAAGAAGAAGCATTCATCAGTCCTGCAAACTTGCTTTCCTGTTACAAATATAGAAGAACACTGCAACGAGGAGACTGTCCAGAAAAAGAAAAGTACTGCTCAGATTGTGCAGGCGCCGACCATACCTACACTGAATGTAGAACACACATGTTGCTGTCTCAACTCATAAAGAGAAACAGGAATACACTTATATAGGACACAGGACGTTAGCAATGGCATACTGACAAAAACGCATGATAAAGTACAAGGAACAAGAAACAAGGAAAGGAACAAGACAAGAAGGATACGACGCTTAAAATCAAAATAGCTAAGAGAGCGGTCCAAGAGGCTCTACACAGACCAGAATCACCATATTAAACTTAGGATTACAGCCAATACATGACAAGTTTAATGATCAGTGATCCACACTTTTATCTGCACAACTATCATTACACCCGGGATCCTATTACATTGAGGAGTTTAGAGAAAATATTTAAGTTGAATAACCTACCGAGATGATATTTAAAAGAATCCAGAATCCGAAAAACTATTTCCAGGCAACATGCTCAAAAGCGAACTGAGAGAAGACTAAATAGACAAACTAAAGGTTTGAGCAAGGAGCAACAGCTGATACACAAGGAACACAAACTGACTGATAGAGATCCCCAGACAAATGACTAAGTGACAAAGAAGATAGAAATAACAAAAGGATTGAGACTACAAGACAAGAGATAAGAGGAGAGAAGATAAGATGGAGACTGATGCAATATACAACCCTGAATCTACTGAAGATATTGAGTTAAAAGTTATCTACCACAACAAAACTATGGAATCCAACATCGAGACTAACAGAGGACAATAGCAAAAAACTGTGAAGGAGGGGATATACACGTGGACATGTCAAGAAAAAATCCTAAATTGAAGATTTCAAGTCTGGTTTTCAATCTCACTATGGACAAAAGCTAAAAAGATTACGACCAATGACTTTAAAATAGTAGACCCGTCAGAGTTTAGAAAGAGTCAGAAGCGGGAAACAGGACGATAGGTCTCCTCCAACTGCCACAATCCAGAGTATAAGAAATAATGGACAATAGACAAACAGTAAGAACTTTAAGAATAATACAACACAACGTAAGAAACTGGAAGACCGAGAATTAACCTAAGTAATATATAACAAAAGAAATTGACCTGACATATATAGCAAACTGATCACGGTGAGACCAGAAAACAACAACATAAAACTCTTTATCTATTATAAGCCAAAAAAATATATCAGGCGAGAAAAAATTACGAATTAGCGATAGCGGTTAAAGAAACTTCAAAATATAAACTAATCATTGACTTCCAGGATGAATTTCTAGCACTAAAAATAAATACAACTCAAGAGACGTAATTATTGCTACTTATTTATCTGCCACCGAGAGGACCCTCCTTACCTATAGAATACCGTAAAATTGGCTAACAATAGTCGTCGTTATTACATCTTGGGAGACTTTAACGCCAGACACAGGATTTTGACAATGCAATAATAACATGAGGAAACGCCGCCAATCAGTTAATAAACCTAGGGAAAATCAATCATGGGTCTAACTTTCCAACCTGGAGGAAATCACAATACATAAGACCTGCACAAATTTTTTCAACAACAAAGCCTTTTTTCAATTACCATATAAAACAAAGGACCTCTCTGAGCGATGACCATCTGCCAATTATGCTAACACTGTCCAGCAAATTCCCATACAGATACCAATAAAAAAAAGACTGAAAGCTGAGTAAAACAGACTGGGACAGCTTCCAGGAACTGACTTAGGTAGAAAATACCTCGATTAACCTACAAGGAAAACAGCAAGACATAGACTCAGAAATGGACAATTTTACTCAACAATAAAACATCTATAACCAAAACACCTCCTACTTTACACTTTAGAACATTGCCCAACAACAGACTACCAGAGAAGTTAAGTAATCCAAACCCATTACAATGAAATAAACAGGTATATGGAAAGACACGGCAGTAACAGATGGCTATATACGACGCAATTTGACACAGATAAATTAAGACGCATGTAAAAGGAAAGCAGAAAGCAATAAAAATGGAATAGAAGTATATTATAATGGCGGCCGACAAGATAAAGAACAAAAACATTTTGGACTTCCATAAACAAGATGATGGGGCACAACAAGCAAAAAACACCATACATTAAAGACCAAAATGGAACAAAACTGTACGAGGAAAATGAACAGAAGCGGCATTCAAAAGGAATAGGTAAAAGTTTTTGGAAATATCAGATGAGGAAGAATACAGATTTTGATATTGAACACGAAAAGGATGAAGACAGAAATGGGGGAAGACATACATAGAATCACTTATAAAACATGTATATAAGACTATAACACACCTAATAATCCAGCCAACCAACATGGGAATGATGCACTTTCTGAGGAAGTTTAAGGGAAAAAGCCCCCAGGCTCCACAGGTATTACGAAATATGATCATGAATCTGCAAAAACATCTTAAAAAACACTATATTAAGCATTTTATAACACATGTAAACCAGTTTACTTTCCAGACAAACTAAAATAATACTAGGAAAAGTATTTATTTCCCCAAGAGGTAAGGACAATCAGGAAATATTAAACTACAGGCCTTGTATTAAAATTACCGAGGCTTCTGGAAAAAATTTAATTCAAGACTATAACCTTTTAACACAACATGAGGAAAACTAACTAGACAACATGGTTATGCCCAATAGAAATACCTAACAATAGCTTCCAATAACGGAAATAATTAAAACAATAGAAAAATGCAAAAGAGATAACCAGATCAATATAAAGCACTGAGGACGTTCCTAAAACTTTGATAAAGTTTGACATTTAGGCTTAAAATATAAAATATTAAGAGTGGGACTTAACAGACACTTGCTAAGAATGTAACTCCAGATGACAGGAGAGCACAAGTTGGAATTGGAAACTTTTATGAGAACTATGTTTAATCTTGAGAGTGGAGTACCTCAAGGAGGATGCCTTTCTCCAACATATATACAATTGCTACTTATCAGACACACCTCATGCGCCTTTGCTTGAATATGTAATGTTTGCTGATAATAATACTCAAATAGTATCATACCCGGAAAATAAACCCAATTGCGGCACTACACGGTAAGAGCGATAAAAAATATAAATGTTTTTGAGGAAAAATGGAAAAATCAAGGACAAATAAAGACAAATTCAAGATAATATAATAGCCAAGATCCAAAACAAGTCCAGTAATAATCGACCAGGAACTATACCCATACGACACTGAAGGCAGGATACTTGGACTAAAAACCCAACAAAAAGAGGATATATAATATACTTAAAAAGATAAAAAGAACGACAAAGCAGAATACTGATTATAAAAAATAAAAACGCTTTTAGAACCTTAGTAATAACAAAAGAAATTTATATAGCCCTTGTCAAAATCAATTTATGGACTCCCCACCCATCCCATTAAACACCCTCAGTAAAACAGGCTTAAGGTTACAAACAGTACAAAAATATAGCCCTCAGATTTATATATAACATAAAAATACATACAGGCCACTAAATAATGAGCCTTCTAGAAAACCGACCTCTAGCAATCAATGCAAGAAATACTAAACACAATACAAATATTTGGAACTGGTATTGAGCCTTTAGAAACTTACCTAGTGAAAAAAAAAATAATATAGACAACGAAGAATTCCAAGAACACAGTTGGTTTAAATCAGCCAGGAAGAAAGTAATTGAACCACCTCCTGCCCCAATATACACATAAAACATTAATAGAGAGAATAAAAGATGAGAGTGACCTACCAGCTCCACTAAGAACCTGGCAGGCCTCTCCATACAGTGTACCTTTAGACTAACACAACTAACATTTAACTAACACAGCCAAAAAAAAAAATGTGACTACACTCCCAGTTACACAAGGACCTGGGAGGGCTCACTAATCTCCATCGCAGTATATATACTGTAAAAAAAATAAAATAAAAAATATAAATAAATAAATAAATAAAATAAATAAAAAATAATAATAATAAGCAACACTATATAAATAAACGACCCAAGGGAGCAGAACAAAGAAAAAACACTAATAGGAAAGATGAAGCGATCTGGTTGAGCCCAGATTCTTTCTACTCCTACTGTATTTCAGTTTCACCACTTTTTTTTCAACCCCTAATAATCTTCTTTCACCTCATAACTAATGACTCCGTACCGTACCACCTAAAAGAGTCTGATAGCCAAGGAGGGCCAGCAACCACGTCCCCTGTCCCGCTCATCAAAGAAGTCCGTCACTAAAGGCAACGAGGTCTCCGCCGGGTCCATCGACAGAATGCTGTCAATTCAACATATAACAGTAAGTGAGGAAATGATGACATCAAAATTGGACTTCGGTTGAGCAGTTTTATTTCATCAACACAAGCTGAGTTATATGCAATGTTAGTAGGATTGGAAAATGTTGTAAAGAGGTATAAAGATGCATATTTTTTTGTTGATAGTAGGGCAGCTTTGGATTCTTTGAACAGTGGGAGTCCAGTCTTTGGACACATTATTGGTTCATGTAGAAAATTAGTAAATACAATAAGGAAAAATGGCCATAATGTTCAATTTGTATGGGTCCCTTCACATGTGGGGATTGGTCTTAATGAAGCAGTAGATATAATAGCAAAAAGAGCCACGGAAAAGGCCGAGATCGACATAATATGTACTAAAACCTTGAAGCAATTAAGGAGCAAATTACGGAAAATACAATCAATAGAAGATAATTTCAAAAGGAATGAAATATACGAGAAAAGTGAAACAATGAAACATTACCATCATGTTCTCATGAACACAAAATTTACATATGGGAAAGATAGGAGTAGGTGGAAAGATTCAGTGTATATGAGGTTAAGATTAGGATATAAATATTATTGGGAACTTGGAGCTGAGAGAAGTGAACAGGATAAAGAATGTAGAGTTTGTAGAACATCCAGATCCCATACCCTGCCACATTATATACTGGAATGCCCATTGCTTAATGTATATAGAAATGCCCATATAAATAATGTCCCCATGCAAATAGAGTGGATGTTTGGAAATGGGAAAATAGATGAAATATTAAAGAAATATAGAAATTTTGCATCTAGAATATAACTATGTATTATAACTAATTATATGAAATATTAGGGATTTATGTGAGTCCTGAGAGGGACATTCCTGGACTGGGGTGAGGATGACTTATGTCACTTCATCCCTTTGAGATGTATTAATGTTTTTTTTGTATCTCAATAAACGTATCAATCAATCAACAGTAAGTGCTGGCTGTGTAGGCGTTAGAAGTGCAGTGATCCCGAACCTTCCAGCGATCGACTTAGAGAAGTGCCCATTCGACTTGTGAAGTTATACGAACATATCATATAGTCTATCATACCCTGCGTACGATTCCCCCCCATTAATTCCCCCTATACAACTAGTAAAATAAAGCTGTAACACGCATTTGTGTTTTATATACTACACTTGTACTGAGCCTGTGTTAATATACGTAATCACCCCCACACACACACACCCGCGAGTCACGCTATCAAACTTCCTGTCTTTACATCCTCCTACTATAAATATTCTACCTATATGTAATATCCTCTTCTGGTGAGTTTTGTCTCATTACAGTGCAGTTTATGTTAACTTAATTTATAGTTAGGGTGGTTAATCACTAAGTGAAATACGCTGGAGGCGAGTCCAGGTGACTCTTCAGTTTATCCATTTTTTTTTAACGAAGCTTTTAAAATCCGCATTCAGTACACCGGTAAAGCGTAAAAAAAATCTAGATTATGTCTCAAAACAGTGCATTCATTATTTACTTTCACCCATAAACCAATGAACCGATATCTGAGTGGGAAGTTGGACAAGAGCAAAATAATGAGATAAATATTTATCTTATCTCGATCGTCATTATTTGTCATTACAATCTACTGATAACATGGCCTGAGCAAAACTGCACTGTGTATGTGTATGTATATATGCGTGTTTGTGCTTGCATGTTTGTATATGTGTATGTATGTATGTATGTATGTATGTATATATTGGCCTATGTATGATCAAGTGCATACTCTATATGCGTGTTTGTGCTTGCATGTTTGTATATGTGTATGTATGTATGTATGTATGTATATATTGGCCTATGTATGATCAAGTGCATAATCTATACATCTACTTACTTAAGAGTATATTTATTTACTTTAATAGATTTATCTACTTATTTTCTACTTACCATTTCGATGATCTTGAATACTCCTGACAGACTACGGAGATACCTCAAGTCACACGACACCATTGTGGGACCTGTGAGGGAGGGATACGAGACTTAACATATATTCACAAAGATAGACAGACAGACACATTATGGAGAGACAGCAAGTTATCGATAAACAAGAATAGAGGAAGAGGAAAACAGGAGAGGAAGAAGAGGAGGACAAAAGTGGAGGAAAAAGCAGCTCACCTGTGTTGGGTTAGGGAGGTAACGTAGTGATGTACTAAAAGGGGCGGCGATAGTTCAGTCCGTCACCACATTGATAAAGGCAAAGACTATATAAGAAAGACGTGAAAGCATCTACCTTCATCGATAAAAAAAAAGTGAGCCACTGAGCTCCGATCAACGCTATCTGTTGGCGACGCGGCTAACTAAAATTCCGGGGCGCGTGAGGGTGTTTCCATGGTAACCAGCCGAGTGAGCTCATATTCCCTTGACGTCTTACTTTTTATCATCTTCGCCACAGATCGGCTCGTCTGCCGCTTGGGCGATCGGTCACGTCTCTTTTCATTTATATTCTTCACCAAAAGATCGGCTCGCTAGCCGCCCGGGCGATCGGTCACGTCTCTGTCACGCACTGTTGGCAAATACTGGGCATGCACCGGCTCCTGAATGTACCTGAACCCGCTCCAGTGTTGGTCAAGTCTTCTCTTGAAAGAGCTCACACTCGGTGCCGTCACAACACTCTCTGGTAGATTGTTCCAAGAGTTTACAATCCTCACTCCGAAAAAGTTTGCCCTCACGGTTTTCTGGACTTGCGGCTTCTTCAATCTTGAGCTGTGACCCCTTGTGGGGCGAGCGTCCGCCAGCTCCAAGTAAGGACACTCAACTGAGTAGTGCCCCCTGAGATGCTTATACACCTCAACTAGGTCCCCCCTTGCCCGTCTGTAGTATAAGCTAGGCAAGTTCAGGCGCTCCAATCTCTCAGGGTAGCTGAGGTGCCGAAGTGCAGGCACTAGTCTGGTGGCCCTCCTTTGAACATTTTCAACCAACTGACAGTCCCTACCATATCTCGGGGACCAGATGGGGTGACAGTACTCCAGATGGGGAAGCACTTCACTCCTGAAGATCGTTACGAGGGACGGACCGTCTAGATATCTGAACGACCTTCTTATAAGACCCAATAATTTATTTGCCTGATTTACCTTCTTCTCACAATGGCCCGAGAACTTCAGCTCATTGTCAACATACACACCTAGGTCCTTCTCACACACAGTCTCAACTAGTGCATTTTCTTCATCCCGTTGGGACATATGATACGCCTCCTTACCGTTGGTACGCCCCAGGTGCATCCTCTTACACTTCGTGACATTGAATCTCAGCAGCCATTTCTTCGACCATTCCTGGAGCCCACAGAGGTCCTTCTGCAGCTCTTCACAGTCCGCTTGGTTCTTAATTTCCCGAAATAACTTGCCATCATCGGCAAACGTTTGTATGGAGGAGTGTACAACGTCAGGCATGTCATTTATGAAACAAACAAACAACAGCGGGCCCAATACACTGCCCTGTGGTACCCCACTTGTTACAGGTACAGATGACGATTTCGTGCCGTTAATCACCACACACTGCTTGCGGTCATGTAGAAAGTCTTCTATCCACGCTAGGACATTTCCCCGAATTCCGTACCCTTCCAGTTTGATTTTCAGCCTTTTTCGTGGAGTACACTGTCGAAAGCCTTAATGTTTACACATGCACACACACTGACACACACACACACACATACAATATCACATAGTAAATTATATATGATCAATGATATATAGCAACATGAAAGTTTTTAATTAGTTTAACAAATTTATTGACAAAGCTTGGAGTACACTTTGCCTATTCTGAGTAATTCAGTCAGGTCTTGACACTGAGGGTGGTATTGTGGGAAACAGGTGGTTTGGTTCACACTCAGGATGGGATGGAGGAAGGAAACTCACAATGTGCTCTCTGTATACATGTTGTATTGGATGTATTACGCAGCTTGGTGCTGGGAAGGCAGCATGGTTGCAAGCGTTGAGTAGAGAGAGCTGGTTGGTGAGGGTGCTCAGAGGAAGACAGCTTGTGGGTCGCCATGCTCGCCGGCGGGAGCGAGGGCTGCCAGGCAGCGGCGAAGGAGGTGGTGTTGCTTGCTGCGGCTGTAGCTAGAAGAAGAGAGAGGTCACCACGAGGTCAGGTCTTTTATAGCAGGGGTAGGCGTGGCTTAGTAGTTGACCTCTGTGATGTATGGCGGCGCTGGGTGACCCAGACCACGAGGCATACACTGGGGAATTCGCGGGGTCGGCTACTCAGCAACAAACAGCGCTTGAAGGGGAGAAATCCACTACTGTATCACTTCTCACTGCCACGCAGGACAGACGTTCATACACAAAGAAATACATCATATACCTGGATCACGCGCACCTACAGTGATTTACTTGCATATATATATATATATATATATATATATATATATATATATATATATATATATATATATATATATATATATATATATATATATATATATATAACCATATATCAGATTCATGTGGGTAATGTCACTGTTCACTGCCATGCAGGACAGAGGTTCGTACACAAAGAAACACATCATATTCATTAGCAGTGTAATGACCACGATCGTACACGTCAGTTAACGTAAAATCAGACGATTCATATTACGCATAATAGCCCACAAAACATGTAACTATGCCTTCTTTATTTGAGTCCCCCATCTAAGACGTCCGTTTTCTCATCACTTCAGGATGTTTGATACCTCCGTTTTCTCTCAATCTTAGAATGCACCCGAGACTTCGTCATTCCTTAGTATAACGACACAGAATTTGAAATTGCAACTGTGGTGCTATATGTTGAGGCAACTTAGATATGTCTGATTACAGTTGGAACATTCAAGATCCATTATGAGTGATGTTGAAAGCGTCAACTGTCTTTATTGTTGGCAAAACTTGTCAAGTAAGTGAGTGTCAAGTCTGTCAGTCCGAGTGGCATAGCCTTATATAGTCCTTGAGGATAGCCATGAGTTTCCAATTGCCACTGAAGTTTGATTATTTTGATGCCCAAACATCAGAGAATCAGAGAATCTTATGTTTGTAGTTCAGTTAGTGTCAGTTGTCTATTTGAAAAAGGCATTAATCTCCTGAAAAGATTTTGTCAAACTCAAAATCTCCAAGACCTAACGGCTCCCCAAGAAGAATTCCTTGGCTGTAGTTTGCAGTTTTCCGGAAAGTAAAGTTGTTAGTGTGTATTTAACATTCATTTCACTTTTTCCTGACAAAATCAATCTCTGAGTAGATTATAAAAATAGACATAAGAAATTCATCTGACCCATGACACTGATTTTCATATATATATATATATATATATATATATATATATATATATATATATATATATATATATATATATATATATATATATATATATATATATATATATATATATATATATATATATATACAGGGTGAGTACAGACTATCTGTACTCACCCCTGAAGATGTGAATTACACGAAAGCGCTTGGGAACTGTGTTTCTTCCCTTGTGGTTATCAGCATATACCTAGATCACGCACACCTACAGTGATTTACTATATATATATATATATATATATATATATATATATATATATATATATATATATATATATATATATATATATATATATATATATATATATATATATATATATATATATATATATATATATATATATATATATTATAACATATTTAACTCTTCTCAACAAATGCAAGGATGTTGCCCCGTGAGAGTTACCTTGGGCCTCCATATGCCCAGGTGGGATGGTCAAAGTATTACACTATAAGTGTGTCAAATGAGGAGTGACTGATCCACATGTTACGCGAATGATGGGAAATAAAAGATATAGATGGGGTGTGGTGGAATCATCGTGGTCTGGCCACAAGCGCTGTAAACGACATGTGGATTCACTGGGTGGTTTGGAAGTGTTTATTTCCATTCATAATTTCGTAACTACAACCTATGGTAATTTTTTCTTCGTCTTCATATATAATGAAGATAATGCAGAGTATAAAATGCCATATACAATATTTATACATAATATCATCTATACAGCCGTACTATGACTGTGTTGTTCGTGCGTGTGTTGCCTTGTAATAGTTAGAGTGGGCCCCCGTCCAGAAAGGACACTCTACTAACCTCCAGCACCGACCCAGGTGGGCTAGAGAATATGGTTTCCGAGTGTACAGCGACCGAGTTGAATAGAATTTATGTCGTTGGTGAGATTAGCCTTTCTGGTATGCATGCATAGGCCGGAACTGCCCGAGGCTCACATATTAGCGAATGCTTGCGAAAGACCCACACGCATGTGACTCTTCCTCAACGCATCTCCAGGTATGTGAACGATTGTTTCCCGCCGCCACGTTAAGTCAGTTTAACTCAGACGATTTTGTGAATATCAGTGTTCATGTTTTAACATAGTCAGATAATCATGTGCCAAGTAATACAAGCAAAGTAAGTGTCGTCTGTATTGCTGCCAAATGTATAGCTATGAGTACAGTATTTGAGTTAGACATTTACATGCTCGTGACTCTTCCTCAACATATCTCCAGGCACTGTCTATGGTGGAACCACAACCAACAAAAAGTAGCCGCCTATGGGCAAGATGGTTCATGAAGGATGTCTTTAGTATGGCGAGACTAGAATCCGAGGACGGAACTACCCAAGGAACGCCGTGCGGGGACACTGCACCGAGTCTACCCGGGGCGCTCCTTGCGAGCAAGCTTTGGTTGTCTGTGTCGTAAACAACTCCAGCGACCAGTGGACTCAATCTTGTCCTGTCCATTGATGTTGGTTATATGTATTGAGTAGTATTGGTATCTATGATTGGAGATAATTAGCAGAAATATAGTTATCCCAGGTTGAGTATTGAACCCATGAATGTTAGTGTTATCCGTGGTACTCTTGTTATAGGAGTTGAGTCCACCAACCAGGTGTATTACCACTGTACTGCGCACATCATTGTCATTCCTAAAAAAAACCTTTAATTCATATTACGCTACATAGCATTCAAATCCACTGCGCTTGTAGAATCTCAGAAAACGGGAATCATTGATAAAGAGTAACTCACCTAATGAATGTTATGGAATTATTTGATGAACTGTACCCAGCTACGGGTATATAATAGCAATTGTATGTACTCATAGCATTAAGGAGAACACAAGGTATCTATAGAATGGTTGTGAAAGTCCAATTGAACTGGGCTAGCATACTATCCGGGCTAAGTGTAGATCGTGGTTGGAAGGTCATACTATTTACATCTGTGAAAATTTAGTTGTCATGGTCACGTTGATGGCTAGTCTGTTTTAACTCTGTTCATTCTTATTATACTCCACGAACGCAAAACATGAGTGGGTAGCTGGTTAGCTATGCCCTAGAAGAAGCGCGTTTTTCCCCATCGACGTTTATACTCATGATCCCTCTCTAAGCCCCGCCTTTGTAAAGACAGTTGTCAATAAATTTGTATTCCACTTTTTCCTGGCAAGCTCAATCTTGAATTAGTTTATGTAGATCAACTTTAGTAATTAGCCAGTCCTTTGTCGACTGAGGGACATCCTTGAATGAGTAACAGTTAGTTTGTTTGTAATTTCTGTCATTGCGTGAGTAACAATCGCTGGCAACTCAGGGGTATATAACCTCGGGTGAGAAGGAGAGACGTCCCGTGACGTCTTCTCCAACTTCGTTCCCAGGTATGTAGCAGTGTCCCGCCATTATAGCCATTCAGTTTGATTTAGTCAATGTAGTTAATTAGCAGTGTTCATGTTGTAACAGTGGAATCGTCATTCACCCAGTGAAAGAAGTAATATAAAGTAAATGTCATCTGACGTTGCCAGACGAGAGATTTGTTGTGATTGAGTTTGTCCATGCTTCCTCCCGTAGCGCCTTCCAACTTCGTTTCCGGATTCCAGGGTGTATTTATTTGAACACCCCACTGGCCGCCCCAGCCGGTGGATAACCAGCAGGGAGCAATCTATGAAACGATGGCGCTGATTCTACATGATTAACTTACTGCAAATCAGCATCATGGGGCTGGACCCCAGACGCTCGCCACGTGTCGGAGTATAACCGATCACAACAGCGGTCCGCAGTGTTACAGGCGCCATTGTTATACCCTGGGACATGCCTTGGAGTTATATGGCCCACAGTGTTTGTTGTATATGTTTGGAGATAATTAATTGGAAATAATTATCCCATGTAGGGTAGTGGACGCATGTATGAGTTGGTTTCAGTAATAACATGTTGTGTGTTGAGAGTGCATCTCATATGTACTACTAACAGTTAGTAAGGGGACCATATGTAAGTTGGTCATGTATGTAATGAAATGTATCACCAGTAATATGGGTGAAGTAAGTACCCACTGGGAGTGGCAGTTAAGAGAAGCCAAGGAGTTGTCATGTAACTATATGTAGCCTAATGTAATGTAACACCAGTATGGTTGTGTGCAGTAAGAGTACAGTATCTGAGTACTTTGCAGTTGAGTAAAGCCAAGGAGTTGCACCTTGGAGTTATATGTTAATAATATATCTTTTTCCCTACTTTGATTCCATATTAATAAACATTTTCTTAGAGTATTTTAGGAGTATTCATTCTCCCGCAGTATTCCACCTTTATTTCCTTCCAAGTGACTTGGTATCAGAATTACCATACCCATGTGTTCTAGACCCTCGTCATGCTACCAAAGAACTAAGGTTATGTAGTAACCATTGATCTGAAGTAAGTAGAAAGAACAATTGAAGGAACTAAAAGACAAGAGAAGTATGAGCAAGACACAAGGGTGGCAGTGAAAAATAAGAATGCGCCGCTCTTACATTGGTGGCAGCGGTGGGATGTAATTCACATGGTATCAGGTCAGGAGGAATAAATGTGATACTGTGGGTACTTTTTTTAAGTGTGATTTGTATTAACCATTTCTCGGTACAGGTACCTAACCATTTCACTGTAACTAATGAATATTTCAGATTGCTAATAATTTTCTGCCATAATTTTTCCAGTGTACAGTCGAGTATGTAATTCTGTGCAAATTTTTTTTCTGTGGTTTTACAGAGAAGTTGAACACAGTTCACGGTAAATACTTTACTTGGAGTTAGGTTAGAACAATTGCCTGAAGAAAGTAAAGTGTACAGTAAAGTGTGGAAACTTGAAATGTTCAGAGTATTGAAAAGTGTCTGAGAAACAAAGGTTAGCTACCTAACTATTTTTTTTTTTTTTTTTGCATTCTTTTTGTGAAATCTCAGGAAAGTGTTGGTTGTATACCAAGGTAATATTTTGGGGGTCCCTTTTGCACTGGTAACATAGCAGTTGTTGTGATCACTCGAGTTAATACTTTGATATTTACAGACAATGAGCGAGCAGTGAACATCTGCCGTGTTAAGAGTGTGTGGGCAGTGTTTGTTTCCGAGTGGCACCGGAAGGCCATAATTGTACTAAGGTTATGTAACTGAGTGTTATTTGAAATTGTGACATATTTTGGATGTATTTGTTTTGATTTCAATTGGAAGTGTTTTAGTTCTCAGCAGGGTTGGATCAAATACTGATTTTTAGTGCTCAAATACAAATACAAATACTTTTATTCCTTAATTCAAAAATACAAATATAAATACAAATACTTTTGAAATTAAGATGTAAAAATACAAATACAAATACTTTTATTTCCAAGTCCAAAAATACAAACGGTAATGTCTACATATCAGAATTACATTTTATCATCATTAATGCCCGGAAGATTTCTGGGCTCATTAGCTCACTCAAAAGTGTAAAAATTACCAGCTTTGCTAAACACTCTCAGAAGGTGCCGACGTTGCACAGCAGCCTAGAATGCTCTTGGCAAAGTGCCTCAGAATTTTGAAGTTTCGTATATCACGCCAATACTTCAGTGGGTTGATGTCAAAAGGCAGAACACCTTCCTCTCGGTACGTTTCAAGCTCCGCCTTCACCACTGTAGTGTGGTTTGTTGACGGGCTTGCCATCTATGGCCCAGGTGGAGGCATGTAGGCAAAAAGACAAGGTCGTTTGGCAATTATGCCATCGTTGTTTTGGTTGATGCTCATGGAAAGCTCATTCTCTTGAATTTCTTCCTTCTGGACCTTCTCCTTGTAGTCCTTGGTAGACTCAGCAATAATTAAGTCCACAATCTTCGAAATCTTTTCTTTCTGCAGTTCCTCACATGGAATCCACGCCAACTTGAACCTGGGGTCCATGGCAGCTGCGGCAATGACATCAATCCTCTCCAGAAATGGATGCAACCGCTTTTTGATAGATGACTGTTGTGCATTTGCTAACTAAAAGCAGTAGAGAGGTTTATTTTCAATGAACAGTTTGAGGCTGTGCTCAAGACCAAATACAACTGGTGCGATGCAAGAAAGTGTAACTATGTTTTCTCCTTCTACTTGCGACATCGCCTCTTGGAATGGTTCCAAAACTTGGACCACTTATTTCAACATTGTCATTTCCATTCCCTTCAACTCCTTTACAGTCTTCTTTGTTCCTAGAAGACGAATCGCTGAGTTGACTCTGCTGGTGTCCTTGAGAACTGACTTAATCATTGTCAACTGAGAGTTCCATCTAGTAGTGTTGGCAGCTTGCAGTGCAACCCCATTCTTTTCCAATAACAGTGCAGCCACAGCAGATCGACGTATTGCAGCCACAATACTGTAGCACTTGTGTATCACAGTTGCAACTGCACTATTTCTGACACTGTGATCATTGAAGGCATCTCTTATGCACAGTTCCTGTGTGTGGGCAAAGCAACTGGACCGCTCTGGTGGAAGAAGGGCAAGCACTTCATCCAGATCAAGTTCTTCTTCTAAAATGTCAAGAACATCTTCATTTTAATTTTCACCACTACTTTCACTCCTTACTTCATTTCAATATAATCCTGGCAGACAGACATCAAATGCTCTCACCATTGACGAAGCAATGTCGGCAACCACCCTCCTCACCTTGCCACGAATTCCGAATTTTATGACAATTTACTCATATGCTGTAGCGATGTTCACAGCTGTATGTCGTTCCACAAACTGATCGCAAGCAATGACACGTGACTTCAACTCCCATGACGAGTTGATGAAGCGTACGGTGACGGCGAGAAATGATACCATTCTCCGATTCGTCCAGAGGTCCAGTGTCAGGTAAATACGACTGAGGTGTTCGAATTCTGTCATCAACTGCGACTCAATGAGCTTCGCTCTCTGCAGCAGTAAACTATTTCTGAGTGTGGTTCTGCTTGGAAACCTGAATTGTGGTTCTGCTTCGTGCAGAAGAGCCCGAAAAGTCTTGCTTTCCACAATGCTCAGAGGCAGTTGATCATATGCGATGGACTCCAAGAGTTTCTTTGTCATAGACTGCTGTTTGATGTGATTAGCGCCAAATTTGTTCTCCTGTGCAGGTTTGAAGAACGAGGTCAATCTGAGCTGTGACACACAGCTCTCACGCTTCTTCTTTTCCTCTGCAGCTCTCAAGGTCTCATACTCATTATATTGAACTTTGTGAACTCTTCTGAGATGCAGAACTAGGTTAGATGTTGCCTTCGTCGATGCCGAATATGACTTTTTGCACTGTATATACAGTCGGCTATGAGAGTCTTGTCAGTGGACTTGGCATTAGCAGAATAAAAATTTGTCAGTGCAGCTGACAGTTGAGGCATTTGCACGTCCTCCTCATCCTTGATCGAATGGTCATCAGATGTCGATATGTCTTGTTTATCCATCTGCAACATGAGAACCAATGTTTGTCAAACTTTAAAGTTCAAACCGAGTTAACACTAGAATGACAAGTGCTTTCTTTATTTGGCATATTTGGTACTACAGTGTATTTGACTATTAGACTATTGTCACGCTCCCTAACCACATAGTACTATATTCAAATTAAATAAGAAAAAAACTTTCTCGACAAGATTTTTAATAAAATTATTATATCTTAATTCACCCACCATGTACAATGTGTTTGTTGAGTTGGGGCGGGCCGTGATAACATAGGAAAACTCAAGAGCTCACAGGACTCGGGAGTCACGGGCACTTCACGGCTGCATGTCTGCCCAGATTGTCCTTGACGCTCGATCTGAGCCTGTGATCTAACTCAACTACACCGAGTCAGACCGAGCGTCGACGGAAAAGTGGAGCGGCATTTAAATTCAAAACAAGCGGGAAAAGATGCACAACAGATTCAGAATGTTCAACGTAACTGCTTGCAGATAACAATAGCAGTAATAAAAATAAACAAAATTACAAAAATAAAACAAATTCAAGTGTTTTCGTCCACACAAATTGTCTGTAAGTAGCAATACAAAATATCAAATTTGCCTTTGTTTATGGAAGAGGCAAAAGGCAGTAGCCTTAAACTAGCCTACTGCCTGTAACACTAACAAGTGTCGAAATACAAATACAAATACAAAATAATTTTTCTTCTGGGTGCCAAAATACAATTACAAATACAAATACATTGAAAATGTGTATAAATATAATTAAAATACAAATACAATTGTATTTGATCCACCCCTGGTTCTCAGTTGACGTCAGTGTTGACAAGTGAATTTATTTGTATAATGCGAGTTGTGTTATATTTCCGAGTATATTGTATTTTTGTGTTGTTTCTATTAGTTTATGATTTTAATGCCACGGGCATTAGTTTCGAGCAGTGTAGACTGACAGGCATTGTCAGTAAGTGTGTTTTATGTTTATGTGAGATCTAATACATGTATAATTTCAGCAATTGCATTGATGGGTTGAGGACTCTTTGGTGATATGGACTCTGTAAGAGAACGCAATCCTTGATTGTTGAAAATACATGTAAGGACCCCAAGTGTGAGTACAACAGAGTACATTGTGAAGTGATAACAGTGTTAAAATCTTTGCAATTGAAAAGACAGTGAATACTTGTTGAGTACCGAGGGGACAGTCTCGTAAGGTATTACCACTTTTTTTGTGAGCGTGCCTCTCAGTAATGGAAATGTCTTTGGTTCTTTTTAAAGTTGTTTGATTTTCTAGAGTACAGTGTAATTCCGGAAGAGTTCCTACAGTGTTGCATCATCCAGAGTGTCAATAACAAGTACTGTACCATTGCTTTGAGTTTGCACAGTAAGTGCAGTCTTGAAAAGTGACACAAGAGTACAGTGATGTTTTTCTCGTGTATTCATCAGTGAAGCAGTTAAGTAAAAGTTCACATTCCAGTATTATCACTAGGGGAGTGAGTAATATTTTGAGCAGCATTTTTGAACAGTATTTTAAGAGGTTTTGTGTATTAGAAGGTCAGTTAGGCAGTAATCCATTTGTATTTGAAGGTGTGCAGTGTGCCCGTGTTGTGTAGTTACAGCAAGTTGTTGTGACCTCCAGGCATGATGGCTGTCACAAGGGAGCATTTCATGGCAACCAGCTCAGAACCTGTGTCCAGTAAGTTGATGTGAAGAGTTGAGAAGTATGTGGGTGGAGACGTGTTCATTCACAGGAATGACACCCAGGTCTCACCACCAAATGTTTCATCAGGTGCATGGCCTGATGGACAGGGAGGTGTAGAAAGGAAGAGTGAGGAATGCCTCTCTTCCTAGTTATGTGAGAGACTGGCATCAGTGTTGCCGAGATTTCTTTAAAGGGTTGTAGACCTTTGACTGGAATGCATTGGTTGTTGATGTGCATGGTGAAGAGTGATGTTTTGCATATTTGTGTTGCAATTTAGAAGTACAACTGGTAAGTGAGAGAATGTGTTGTCGCCTTACAGCAGTAGGTTGTGGAAAGTATGTTGTTTGCCCATGTGAATTGTGGAATGTGGTGCAAAAGGGAATGTTGTGAGTATGTAGGTGTTTGTGATTTTTTTTCTTTTGAATTTATTTTTCGGAGAGGGGTTGTGAAGTTGCAGTAAAGGCATAGAGATTGGAAGATGGATTGGTTTTTCTGCAATCATCTGATGGGTATCGGTTACCAGTTGATTAAAGATACCAGTTGTGAGCTCTCAAGTTTTGTGAGTTAAGTCCTGATCAGGCTTCTTGTGTGTATAGGAGTAGTGTCGTGACTTTTAGGTGGGGTCAGGAATGGTTAAGCATGGCGCTGATTTCTCTAAATGGCAAATGCCATAAGTACAGACAGTTTTTTGGTTTGGTTGTGCTCCCATAAGGACCGTTTCGTTTTGCTTCGTATTCTGGGGATTATCGTCGCTCGTTCGGGATCCCTCGAAGGTTGCTGCCTCTCGCGAGTAGGACATGACTCTTTCGTTTAAAGTCAAAACAACATTCCTTCGACTGGATGGGGTCCGTTTATCTACGTCCTAGCTTGAGAAGTCTAAGTTAAATCTTAGTGGTGTCGAGTAAGCATTTGATCAATCTCCTCTTTGAAAACTTTTTGATATGAGAAGCTGTATCTCGAGAGTGTATTTTGTAAAAAAAAAATATGCAATGAATGTAAACCCATTTTTATAATTTTTCTTTATCATTACATTTTTCTACTATGTATGTATATTTACCTGTATTTTGTTTCCCTGTTCAATGTGTCAGTGATGATAGCTTATTATTTTTTTTTAACTGCCGTTTATCCCATGTATGTAACCATTGTGTTCTTGTTTCGTATGCTTTTTTGTGCCAGATGCCTGTAATAGGCCTGATGTGTTGTTATGAGTGTAAGTAGTGTGACACCGTGTCAAAAGGTAACAGTTATTTAAAGAAGCTGTGTAACTACTGTACATGTTTAGCTAACGTTACCGCATAATAAGAATCTTGGGGAAAGGGGGAGCTTTGTCATGGTCACGTTGATAGCTAGTCTGTGTTAACTCTGTTGAATCTTGTTATACTCCACGAACGCAAAACATGAGTGGGTAGTTGGTTATGTAATGATTGATTGTCAGACCAAAGCTTACAGCCCAGAATTATTTCACATATAACAGCAAGTACACTACAGACCTCATGGTACCACCACATTCCGGGTTGACACACCTTGGGTCAGGACCCAAGGGACCTGACCTCATCCGCTAATTACTTGAGTTAGCAGGTGACTTGACCTACAACCTCACCTAACCAAGACACCTGGGCAGGACCACACCTGCACACAGCTATCCAGATCTAACCAGTTTAGTGATAATTGGTTAGAGGTCAGAGGCCGGTTGGACCGGCCCCATATAAAGGCCCTACAGTCCCGTCCACCTTCATTCTGGATTCCATCGGTATTCTGGTCATACTGATTCTCATTCTGGTTGCTGTCATCTCTCTCCCGTTCGGGTCATCACTCGGTTCACTAAGCAGAGTCACGCACGTCCCCTCCCCAGGTCGGGAGGGAGACTTCCCGACCAGACCACGGCATCGCTAGCTAAGCAGATTTTCCCATAGGAGGCAGCCCAGCCAGCACTCACTGGGCCTACGTCAGGGTATACGTGAGTCTTGTCAGAACGTCCTAGGGTGGGTTACCTACTGTGGGAAGTTTATTCTTTCAGGTGTGTCCGAGAGTCAGTGTCGAGTAACGTAAAACATAATGTGTTAGTACCCCGATATAATAGTGATATTAATGTGTCCATGTCATTGAGTGAATTAATAAATAGTTGTATCGAAGAGGTGTTTAACAAGTTGTCCCTTTAAGAAGTGATATATGTGTATTGACATACGAGATAAGATAAGCGTATTGACGCTGAGTAAATAACATCCCGGCCTCGCTACCAAGTTTCCTATCTTTATAATTCCTACTCTCTATACTTCTCCTACTTATATGTAATTCTCTTCTCTTATTGTGTTCTGTCGCATTATAGTTAGCTATCCCGTAGAAAAAGCTCGTTTTTCCCCATTGACCTTTATACTCATGATCCCTCTCTAAGCCCCGCCTTTCTGAAGACAGTTGTCAATATGTTTTTATTCCACTTTCTCCTGGCAAACTCAATCTTGAATTAGTTTATGTAGATCAACTTTAGTAATTCGCCAGTCCTTTGTCAACTGAGGTCATCCTTGAATGAGTAACAGTTGGTTTGCTTGTAATTTCTGTCATTGCGTGAGTAGCGATCGCTGGCAACTCAGGGGTATATAACCACTGGTGAGAAGGAGAGACGTCCCGTGATGTCCTCTCCAACTTTGTTCCCAGTTATGTAGCAGTGTCCCCCCGTTATAGCCATTCAGTTAAATTTAGTCAATGTAGTGAATTAGCAGTGTTCATGTTGTAACAGTGGAATCCTCATTCACCCTGTGTAAGAAGTAATATAAAGTAAATGTCGTCTGATGTTGCCAGACGAGAGATTTGTTGTGATTGAGTTTGTCCATGCTTCCTCCCGTAACACCTTCCAACTTCGCTCCCAGATTCCAGGGTGGGTTTATTTTAACACCCCACCGGCCGCCCCAGCCTGTGGATAACCAGCAGGGAGCAATCTATGAAACGATGGCGCTGATTCGACATGATTAACTTACTGCAAATCAGCATCGTGGGGCTGGACCCCAGACGCTCGCCACGTGTCGGAGTATAACCGATCACAACAGCGGTCGGCAGTGTTACAGGCGCCATTGTTATACCCTGGGACATGCCTTGGAGTTATATGGCCCACAGTGTTTGTTGTATATGTTTGGGGATAATTAATTGGAAATAATTATCCCATGTTGGGTAGTGGACCCATGTATGAGTTGGTTTCAGTAATAACATGTTGTGTGTTGAGAGTGCATCTCATATGTACTACCAACAGTTAGTAAGGGGACCATATGTAAGTTGGTCATGTATGTAATGAAATGTATCACCAGTAATGTGGGTGAAGTAAGTACCCACTGAGAGTGGCAGTTAAGAGAAGCCAAGGAGTTATCATGTAACTATATGTAATGTAATGTAACACCAGTATGGTTGTGTGCGGTAAGAGTATAGTATCTGAGTAATTTGCAGTTGAGTAAAGCCAAGGAGTTGCACCTTGGAGTTATATGTTAATGGTATATCTTTTTCCCTACTTTGATTCCATATTAATAAACATTTTCTTAGAGTATTTTAGGAGTATTCATTCTCCCATAGTATTCCACCTTTATTAACGTCCAAGTGACTTGATATCAGAATTACCATACCATTGTGTTCTAGACCCTCATCATGCTACCAGAGAACTAAGGTTATGTAGTAACCATTGAACTCAAGAAAGTAGAAAGAACAATTGAAGGAACTAAAAGACAAGAGAAGTATGAGTAAGACACAAGGGTGACAGTGAATAGCAAGAATCCGCCACTCTTACATAGTGAACATGACTTCTGCAGGTATCAGATGAAAATACATGAGAACAATGATCTGGAAAAAAGATAAAGGTATCAGAACTATGTGAAGTGTTGGAAGTGATCTAGAAACTATGGTTCAAAGAGAATATCTTGTATACCCATGCCATGAAAATACGATGCTGGGCTTTGTTCGGGTTGGCTCCTAGAACACCTCGAGTGTGCTGCATTGATATTATAACCCAATGAATTCACCCACGAACTAGGAAACCAGAACCTTACCTTGGTGTGTAATTTAGGATTAAAATAAGTATTTATAAGACATGAGGTTACAATATACGGGAAAGTGTTCATGTGGGAATCATAAGAATTCAAAGGGAACATTAAAGATTGGAAATTGTAGGCCTAAACAGAGAGGAGCGGGGGGCATCGGCCTTCAGTATCCTTCGCTCTCTCATGAAAATCAGGTCAGTGAACTTCATCGGGCTGTATTCAGCCTTAAAAAAAGAGGCTTATATAGTTGTTATTACAGTTTAAAACTTTGCTTGATGCATAAAGTGAAATAGTGATGTGTTGGGGTGGGTGATAACGGCCCATCAGGCATTATTTTTCAATATCCTTCGCTCTCTCATCAAACTCAGGTCCCACGTGGTCAGAGTGCCTTGCTGGGCGTCGGCCATTATCACCTGTGAGCGTC
>NW_024713111.1:0-11996 GCF_018991925.1 Homarus americanus
ATGAAGCTCTACGCAGGAGGGAATTGTTTAGCTGTAGACAGATGGAGGGCGAGACTTTTGACGCTTTCTATGTATGACTCAGGAGAGCCTCGGAAGAGGTAGACATATGCCACGGTAATCACCAGCAGTGCAAGGAGACCCAGTTGAAGCAGGTGATCATGATGGGTGTTAAGGACGAGGAGCTTGTCCAACGCCTCACCTCCCTCGACTCTTCCTCTTCTCTTAAGGATGTGTTGACAAAATGTCGCTCCTATGAGGCTGCCAGGTGTGCCACCTCTGCCATCCGAGCTCCCCCTACAGCTGTACGGGCTATGTCCCAGTACAAGAAGGATAAGAAATCCATCCCAACGCCTTCGCCCACCACGCCCACGCCAGGCTCCTTTTGTAAGAACTGTGGTAAGCAGCACGGAGCACAGGCGTGTCCAGCTGCTGAGTCTACCTGCAACAGTTGTGAATGTAAGGGCTACTGGTCACCTACAGTACGGTGCCCAGCCAAACGCGTCCAGTGCAATGTGTGTGGTCGTCTGGGCCACTACGACAAGTGTTGCCCTACCAAGGGAAAGCGTCGGTGGAAGCAGCAGCGCCCTCCCACCAGTGAGGGCCGCCCAAAGTTCCCCAGCACATTAGCGTCATCGTGGCCTACGGCAGTGTGTCATCCCGTCTCGAGATGCTGCCCGATACCGGCGCTGATGCTACAGTCATCGGTCCCCAGCATTTGCAATGTTTGGGGCTCTCTCCAAGTGATCTAGGACCGCCTCCCAAGGATCTCCGCTTCACGGCAGATGGTTCACAGATGGCCCCAGCCCTAGGTTTACTCCAAGCACATGTCACCTTTGGCAACAGTTCGTGTCCTACAGACATTGCCAAGAGTTGGCCATCATCTCCCAGGACTTCCCAAAACCTATTCTTGAGGTAAAACACGCCAACAGGGTGCACGAAGGGAGCAGCAACCACCCTGCTGTTGCCCTACCCCTACCTCTTGCCAGTGACACCTCTCCTTCGGATGCTCGGAAGTACTTCCTGAAGGAATTCAGCGACGTTCTGGTGACGAAGTCCGCTCTGGAATCCAAGCCTCTCAAGAAGATGGTAGAGCCCCCCATGAGGATCCACTTGAGGGACGATGTGAAGCCCTTTGCTATGTACACCCCTCGACTGGTCCCCCTGGCCCTCCGTGATGCGGTCAAAAACTAGCTGGACTCCATGGTCGCCCAAGAAATCATTGCACCAGTCGGTGATGACCCGTCTCCATGGTGTCACCCTATGGTAGTCGTTGCAAAACCCAAAGGTGGTGTTCGGATAACCACTGACCTCTCCAAGCTCAACAGCCAGGTGTCTCGTCCTGCACACCCTTCTCCCACGCCCTTTGCAGCCATACGCAGTGTGGACCCGAAGGCGTGCTTCTTCATAACGATGGACGCCCTGTGTGGATACTGGCAGATAGAGCTTGCCGAAGAAGACCCGCCACTTACAACTTTCATGACCCCGCATGGAAGTTACAGTTATTGCCGTGGCCCCATGGGATTCGCCACTACAGGAGATGCCTTTTGCCTTCGAGGCGCTTTGGCTCTACAAGGTCTGGCAAACTGCGTGGAACTGGTCGACGACATACTCATGTACGATGAGGACTACATTGGTCACCTCTGCCGTATCTACGAGGTACTCAACAGGTGCCGGAAGCACGGCATCACCCTAAATGCTGACAAGTTTGTTCTGGCTGGCTCTTCAGTGGACTTTTGTGGGTACACCCTCTTAGGGAATGGTATTGCAGCGGACCCGGAGAAGGTCCGCGCTATCACGGATTTTCCCACCCCTGCTAACCTCACCGACTTGAGGTCCTTCATCGGTCTAGCAGAGTTTTCGCCGGACATCTCCGCAGCCCCCTAACCACTTCGCCCCCTTATGAGCCCCAAGAGGACATTCCTGTGGACTCCCGAACACGACAAGGCCTTCTAGCAAGTAAAACAGGCCCTGTCTAGTCCACCTGTCATTGTTATGTTTGACCCAGCCTTGCCGACTGTTCTGCAGACAGATGCCTCTTGCTTGTACGGCGTGGGATACGCCCTATTGCAGGATCATGGTGGAGGGCAGTTCCGGCTCGTCCAGTGTGGCTCGCGTTTCCTCTCTGACACCGAGACGCGCTATGCCACTATTGAGTTGCAGCTGTTGGCTGTGGTATGGGCGATGTGCAAGTGCAGGTGTTACCTCATAGGCCTGCAACACTTTCACCTAGTGACCGACCATCGCCCGCTTGTCCCGATCCTCAACCACTACACGCTTGACGCCGTTGAGAACCCTTGCCTCCAGTGTCTGAAGGAGAAGCTCTCGGCGTACATCTTCATAGCAGTGTGGCGTGCTGATAAGGAGCTCTGCATCCCCGATGCCTTATCCCGCTCTCCTGTCAGCCGCCCTACTCCAGAAGACTATGTGCTCGACACCGACCTCGCTCTTTCCGTCAGGACTGTGGTCACCCTACACGCCGTCCAATCCCTTCGTTCGGACCTGTCACCAAATGACGACAAGGCAATGGAGGACCTTCGAACAGCAGCCCGAGATGACCCTTCCTATGTCTGACTCGTGGAGTGTGTGAGGAATGGATTCCCTAGCAACTGCTACGACCTTCACAACACCCTGCTCCTGTATTGGAAACTCCGCGAAGAACTCTACTGCGACGGGGACCTTGCTCTGTACGGAGCACGTGTAGTTGTCCTTGCTGCCTCACGTCCCCACGTCTTGGCTCGCCTTCACGACAGTCACCGTGGAGCTGAGGCCACCAAACGACGTGCAAGACAGACTGCGTTCTGGCCTGGCATCGACTCCGACATCTCAAATGCTGTCCGTGCGTGTAAGCCCTGCTAAGTTCTGCAACCCAGCCAGCAGCAGGAACCCTTCATGATTGACGACAACCCCACCCGACCTTTTGAGTCTGTGTCGGCCGACTTTTTCTGTGTGTCAAGAAAGTCCATCCTTGTCATCATCAACCGTCTCTCTGGTTGGCCGGTTGTCATCAAGTGTGGGGATGATACGACGTCTGCCGCCACCATTGTATGTATAATATGTATGCTGTATGTATATTATGCATGTGCTTCATTTATATACATTATTTATTCAGCCTAGCTAGCAGCGTGTGGCAATTTATTTACCATGTCCCACACGCTTAATTAATGTGCCTGGCGACACATGGAAGCTGCTAATGTATCACTTGCCACATGTCGCCTGAAAGGCTAGTTGACCCCCCCCAGACAGAGTAGGGAGAGCCGCTTCGCTTGTGTATCTCTGTTTGTCCAGTAAATAGAACCTACGAAAACTCTACAGGTGTTTGTGTTTGCTCCTGTAGATAGAACTTGGTACCCAGAACATATACATGGAGCAGTGAGTTAATTAACTGGATTATTATACAAGTGAAGTGTGTAAAGTTTGTGGCAAGACCGGCTTATGGACCCCTGCTCTGTCGTCAACTGCTAGCGGCCGCCTCCTCCAAGAACTTGTTTGAATTTATGGCAACTTTGAGCAGTGTCAGTGACAGCAAGTTCCTGTGAAGTGTATAAGTGCTTTGTGTGTGTAGTGCCATAAGTGTGTGACCTTGTTCTGAAGGATTCCCAAGGTGGAAGGCATGTTCAGGACATTTGTGAGGAGTAGAGTTCAGTGCAGCCTCCTCCGGCCGTGCCTAGAGGGTAACTGAGTGTGACTGTGAGCAGCTCGCCTCCACCTCCTCCCAGCGAGACATTGCCTGAGGCGAGCACACATACACACACGCACGAACACACTGACTGCAGTCATTCCTTTATATATATATATATTATATATATATATATATATATATATATATATATATATATATATATATATATATATATATATATATATATATATATATATAATCTACTTATCTGTGCATTTAATTAATTTTTTTTGTCTCAGATCTTGTTGATTCGACTTGCTGACCAGTCAACACTGATTTAAGACATAGTACATAGATTACGTAATTATGTCTCGTGCCTTACGCAGTCGTGGAGCCAACGCCTGGATTAGTCAATCAGATGATAGCTCTGCAGAGATGGATGACCAGGCTGAACAGGACGCTCCAGTTCCCCCCAACACATCGCGCAGCCCTCCCCCTCGATCTTCAGCATTGTCTTCAGAGATAATTGCTTTAATGAAGTTTATGAGGGATGAAAGGAGTCACGACGAAGCTAAAAGACGTGTGGAGGATGAAAAAAGGAGGCAAGCTGAGACAGAGAGAGACCACCAACGGAGATTGGAAGACAGTGCACGGTTTGAAACTTTGACATCTCGCCTCACTGTTAACCAAGCCCCTGGCTCTAACACTGCCTCGTTATCGACTTGTTCAGATACTTCATAAATGCTTTCTTCATGCCCCCCAGCCCCACCTAAAGCGGCCGCTCAAACACCACCCATCTTGAAGCCTGATGTGAATTTCCAGACTTCTCGTGAATGGCGGCGACGGTAGACTGATTATGCTACAATGGTGGATCTCCAGAGCCTGTCACAGCCTAAACAACTTATTCAGTTGCATCTGTGCCTGTCTTTGGAAACTCAGCGTGTATTGGAACATACGTTGCAGGTACCTCCGACCTCTTCGTTGTCTGTAGAAGAGGTACTGGATATTCTACAACGGCACATCAAAGGGCAGCTGAATGAAGCAGGAGGGAATTGTATAGCTGTAGACAGATGGAGGGCGAGACTTTTAATACCTTTTATGTACGACTCAAGAGAGCCTCGGAATAGGTAGATATATGCCCAGGTAACCACCAGCAGTGCGAGGAGACCCAGTTGAAGCAGGTGATCCTGATGGGTGTTAAGGACGAGGAGCTTGTCCAACGCCTCACCTCCCCCGACTCTTCCTCTTCTCTTAAGGATGTGTCGCTCCTATGAGGCTGCCAGGTGTGCTACCTCTGCCATCTGAGCTCCCTCTACAGCTGTACGCGCTGTGTCCCGGTACAAGAAGGACAAGAAGTCTACTCCAACGCCTTCGCCCACCACGCCCACGCCCGGCTCCTTTTGTAAGAACTGTGGCAAGCAGCACGGAACACAGGTGTGTCCAGCTGCTGAGTCTACTTGCAACAGTTGTGACCGTAAGGGCCACTGGTCACTCACAGTACGGTGCCCAGCCAAACGCGTCCAGTGCAATGTGTGCGGTCGTCTGGGCCACTACAACAAGTGTTGCCCTACCATCAAACCCAAGGGACAGCGTCGGCGGAAGCAGCAACGCTCTTCCACCAGTGAGGGCCGCCCACAGTCGTCCACTGAGAAGCATGACGACCCTGGACAACGCTCGAGCCATATTAGGAAGGTGTACTCCCCCTCGCGTCCCAGGACCAAAGTTCCCCAGCACATCAGCGTCATCGTGACCTACGGCAGTGTGTCATTCCGTCTTCAGATGTTGCCCGACATCGGCGCTGATGCTACAGTCATCGGTCCCTAGCATTTGCAATGTTTGGGGTTCTCTCTAAGTGATCTAGGACCGCCTCCCAAGGATCTCCGCTTCATGTCAGATGGTTCATAGATGGCCCCAGCAATAGGTTCACTCCAAGCACAGGTCACCTCTGGCAACAGTTCGTGTCAAGCCTGGATTGATGTGCATAACGGTGTCCTGACTCCTTTGCTGTCCTACAGACTTTGTCAAGAGTTGGCCATCATCTCCCAGGACTTCCCAAAACCTATTCTCGAGGTAAAACACGCCAACAGGGTACACGAAGGGAGCAGCAACTACCCTGCTGTCGCCCTACCCCTGCCTCTTGCTAGTGACACCTCTCCTTCGGATGATCGGAAGTACTTCCTGAAGGAATTCAGCTACGTTCTGGTGACCAAGTCCGTTCTGGAATCCAAGCCTCTCAAGAAGATGGTAGGCCCCCCCATGAGGATCCACTTTAGGGACGACGCGAAGCCCTTCGCTATCTACACCCCTCGACTGGTCCCCCTGGCCTTCCGCGATGCGGACAAAAACGAGCTGGACTCCATGGTCGCTCAAGAAATCATTGCACCAGCCGGTGATGACCCGTCTCCATGGTGTCACCCTATGGTAGTCGTCGCAAAACCCAAAGGTGGCGTTCGGATCACCACTGACCTCTCCAAGCTCAACAGCTAGGTGTCTCCTCCTGCGCACCCTTTTCCCACGCCCTTTGCAGCTATACGCAGCGTGAACCCGAAGGCGCGCTTCTTCACGACGATGGACGCCCTGTGTGGATACTGGTAGATAGAGCTTGCTGAAGAAGACCGACCACTTACAACTTTCATCACCCTGCATGGACGTTACAGTTATTGCCGTGGCCCCATGGGATTCGCCGCGACAGGAGATGCTTTCTGCCTTCGAGGTGATATGGCTCTACAAGGTCTGGCAAAGTGCGTGAAAGTGGTCGACGACCTACTCGTGTACGATGAGGATTACATGGATCACCACCCCAGTACCTATGAGGTACTCAACAGGTGCCGGAAGCACGGCATCACCCTAAATGCCAACAAGTTTGTTCTGGCCAGCTCTTCAGTGGACTTTTGTGGGTACACCCTCTTAGGGAATGGTATTGCAGCTGACCCGGAAAAGGTCCGCGCCATCACGGATTTTCCCACCCCTGCCAACCTCACCGACTTGAGGTCCTTCATCGGTCTCATCACCCAGTTAGCAGAGTTTTCGCCTGACATCTCCGTAGCTGCCCAACCACTTCGCCCCCTGATGAGCCCCAAGAGGACATTCCTGTGGACTCCCGACCACGACAAGGCCTTCCAGCAAGTGAAACAGGCCCTGTCTAGTCCACCTGTCCTTGCCATGTTTGACCCAGCCTTGCCGACTGTTCTGCAGACAGATGCCTCACGCTTGTACGGCGTGGGATACGCCCTATTGCAGGATCATGGTGGAGGGCAGTTCCGGCTCATCCAGTGTGGCTCGCGTTTCCTCTCTGACACCGAGACGCGCTATGCCACTATTGAGTTGCAGCTGTTGGCTGTGGTATGGGCGATGTGCAAGTGCAGGTGTTACCTCATAGGCCTGCAACACTTTCACCTAGTGACCGACCATCGCCCGCTTGTCCCGATCCTCAACCACTACACGCTTGACGCCGTTGAGAACCCTTGCCTCCAGTGTCTGAAGGAGAAGCTCTCGGTGTACATCTTCATAGCAGTGTGGCGTGCTGGTAAGGAGCTCTGCATCCCAGATGCCTTATTACGCTCTCCTGTTAGCCGCCCTACTCCAGAAGACCATGTGCTCGATGCCGACCTCGCTCTTTCCGTCAGGACTGTGGTCACCCTACACGCCGTCCAATCCCTTCGTTCGGACCTGTCACCAGATGACGACAAGGCAATGGAGGACCATCGAACAGCGGCCCGAGATGACCCTTCCTATGTCCGACTCGTCGAGTGTGTGAGGAATGGATTCCCTAGCAACAGCTACGACCTTCACAACACCCTGCTCCCGTATTGGAAACTCCGCGATGACCTCTACTGCGACGGAGACCTTGTTCTGTACGGAACACGTGTAGTTGTCCCTGCTGCCTCACGTCCCCACGTCTTGGCTCGCCTTCACGACAGTCACCGTGGAGCTGAGGCCACCAAGCGACGTGCAAGACAGACTGTGTTCTGGCCCGGCATCGACTCCGACATCTTCAATGCTCTCCATGCGTGTGAGCCCTGCCAAGTATTACAACCCAGCCAGCAGCAGGAACCCTTCATGAGTGATGACAACCCCACCCGCCCCTTTGAGTCCGTGTCGGTCGACTTTTTCTGTGTGTCAGGAAAGTCCTTCCTTGTTATCGTCGACCTTCTCTCTGTTTGGCCGGTTGTCATCAAGTGCGGTAATGACACGACGTCTGCTGCCACCATCAGCAAGTTCCGCCACTTCTTCCGTGACGTGGGCGTTCCTGTGCGCCTGCGAACCGACGGAGGGCCCTAGTTCACAAGCCAGGACTTTGCTGTGTTCCTCGACCGATAGGGAGTCTTGCATGTGTTGTCATCGCCCCATTACCTGCAGTTCAATGGCCACGCTGAAGCTGCTGTCAAATCCCTGAAGCACCTCATCCTCAAAGTGGCCCCTTCTGGGAGTATTGACTGCGAGGCCTTCGACCGGGGTCTTCTTGAACTCCGCAACACACCTAACTACACCGGACGCTCCCCTGCCCAGGTCTTGTATGGACGCCCTATCCGTTCTTGTGTCCCTGCTCACCCTCAGTCCTTCTCCAAGGAGTGGTAGGCCAAGACAGAGGATTTTGATCGCTGAGCCGCCAAACGTGCTCATGATGTCGCCGCCAGCTACAAGGACCACGCCTGTTCTCTCCCTATGTTGAGTGTTGGCACCCAAGTCCGTGTTCAGGACCCGACCTCCCTACGTTGGGACAAAGTGGGTGTAGTCATGGGTCTCGGTAGGTCACGGGACTACCAGGTGCGGTTTCCCAGTGGTCGTGTGTGGTGGAGGAACCGCCGTTTTCTCGCCCCGTAACAATGCCTTCTGCTGACCCCGCCACCAGTGTTGAGTCCCATACCCTTCCCAGTGATCTAGTCCCTCGACGCTCAGAACGGATCCAAAAGAAAAGGTCCGCTCAAGACTTTGCTATGAGCGTATAGGGGGGGAGGGAGGTGTATGTATATTATGTATGCTGTATTATATATTATGTATGTATATTATGTATGTGCTCCATTTATATATATTATTTATTCAGCCTAGCTAGCAGCGTGTGGCAATGTAATTACCATGTCTCACATGCTTTATTAATGTGCCTGGCGACATATGGAAGCTGTTAATGTGTCACTTGCCATACGTCGCCTATAGAGCAGTTGACCAGCAGACAGGTTGAGGAGCGCTACTCCCCTTGTGTACATATCTCTTATCCAGTAAATCGAAACTACAAAATTATACAGGTGTTTGTGTTCGCTCCTGTATATTGAACTTATTACCCAGAACACGAACAGTGGCAGTATTAGTGTACATGAAATTCAAGCCCGAATTTGTTCTCGGTAACATCTCTGCTCTTAGTAGTAACCCCCCCCCCCCATTCTCAGAAGCTGCAGCATTTGCTAAGTACACTGTTTTTTGCAGGGTGTGGTTAGAAATGTCATTGTTAACAGGACGCTCGCTGGAGATGTTCGGGGACTTAGTTCTAACTACAGGAGCGAACATAAACACCTGTAGAGTTTTGTAGGTTCTAATTAACAGAAATATACAGGTGTGCGCTTACATGCCCAGGTAGTCTCTACACTCCTATATGGGTCAACTGACCTCTCTCTGATCTTTCAGGCGACATGTGGTAAGTGGTACATTAGCAGCTACCAGATGTCGCCAGGCACATTTATCTAAGCGTGTGGTGACATGAAACAGGGGCATTGCCACATGCTACTGACTAGAGAAGTAATGTATATAAATAGAGTACATAAATGGTATACATACAACATACATAATATACATACACCTCCCCCCCCCTATACGCTCATAGCAAAATCTTGAGCGGACCTTTCCCTGTGGATCCGTTCTGAGCGTCGAGGGGCTTAATCACTGGGGGGATATGGGACTCAGCACTGGTGACGGGGTCAGCGGAATGTGTTACGGGGCGGAGGAAACGGCGGTTCCTCCACCACACCAGACCGCTGGGTAACCGCACCTGGTAGTCCCGTGACCTATAGAGACCCATGACTACGCCCACTTTGTCCCAACGTAGGGAGTTCGGGTCCTGGACACGGACTTGGCTGCCGACACTCAACCTGGGGAGAGGACGGGTGTGGTCGTTGTGGTGGGCAACGACGTCTTGAATACGTTCGGCGGCTCGGCGATCAAAATCCTCTGTCTTGGCCTGCCACTCCAAGAATGGAGGGGACATCCATACAAGACCTGAGAAGGGGAGCGTCCGGTGTAATTGGGTGTGTTGCGGAGCTCAAGGATAACCTGGTCGAAGGCCTCGCAGTCAATATTCCCAGAAGGGGCCACTTTGAGGATGAGGTGCTTCAGGGATTTGACAGCAGCCTGAGCGTGGCCGTTGGACTGCGGGTAATGAGGCGGTGACAACAGATGCCGGACTCCCCATCGGTCGAGGAACGCAGCAAAGTCCCGGCTTGTGAACTAGGGCCCTCCGTCGATTCCCAGGTGCACAGGAACGCCCACGTAATGGAAGTAGTGGCGGAACTTGCTGATGGTGGCGGCAGACGTCGTGTCATTGCCGCACTTGATGACAACCGGCCAACCAGAGAGACGGTCGACGATAACCATTAAGGACTCTCCTGACACACAGAAAAAGTCGGTCGACACAGACTCAAAGGGGTGGGTGGGGTTGTCGTCACTCGTGAAGGGTTCCTGCTGCTGGCTGGGTTGTAGAACTTGGCAGGGCTTACACGCATGGACAGCATTGGAGATGTTGGGGTCGATGCCAGGCCGAAACACAGTCTGTCTTGCACGCCGTTTGGTGGCCTCGGCTCCACGGTGACTGTCGTGGAGGCGAGCCAAGGCGTAGGGACTAGATGCAGCAGGGACAACTACCGAAGGAGAGGTGTCACTGGCCAGAGGTAGGGGTAGGGCGGCAGCAGGGTAGTTGCTGCTCCCTTCGTGCACCCTGTTGACGTATTTTACCTAGAGCATCGGTGTTGGGAAGTCCTGGGAGATAATGGCCAACTCTTGGCAATGTCTGTAGGATAGCAAAGGAGTTGGGACACCGTTATGCACGACAATCCAGGCTTGACACGACCTGTTACCAAAGGTGACATGTGCATAGAGTGAACCTAGGGCTGGGGCCATCTGTGAACCGTCTGCCGTGAAGCGGAGGTCCTTGTTTGCGGTTGTAGATCACTTGGAGAGAGCCCCAAGCATTGCAAATGCTGGGGACCGATGACCGTAGCCTTTGCACCTTTGTTGGGCAGTATCTCGAGACAGGATGACACACTGCAGTAAGTCACGATGACGCTGACTTGCTGGGGAACGTTGGTCCTGGGACGCGTGGAGTACAACCTCCTAATATGGGTCGGGCTTTGTCCAGGGTCGTCGTGCCTCTGACTTGGCGACTGTGGGCGGCTGTCATTGGTGGAAGGGCGATGCTGCTTCTGCCGACGCTGTTCCTTGGGTTTGTTTGTCAGGCAACACTTGTCATAGTGGCCCAGACGACCACACACATTGCACTGAACGCTTTTGGCTGGGCACCGTACTGTAAGTGACCAGTGGCCCTTGCGGTCACAACTGTCGCAGGTAGACTCAGAGCTGGACTCACCTGTGTTCTGTACTGCCTACCACAGCTGTTGCAAAGGGAGCCGGGCGTGGGCGTGGTGGGCGTAGGCGTTGGGGTAGACTTCTTGTCTTTCTTGTATTGGGACATAGCCCGTACGGCTGTAGGGGGAGCTCGGATGTCAGAGGTAGCACACCTGGAGCGACATACTGTCAATACATCCTTAAGAGAGGAGGTAGAGTCGAGGGAGGTGAGGCGTTGGACAAGCTCCTCACCCCTAGCACCCATCAGGATCACCTGCTTCAACTGGGTCTCCTCGCAATGCTGGTGATTACCGGGACATATGTCTATCTCTTCCAAGGCTCTCTTGAGTCGTACGTAGAAATCATCAAAAGTCTCGCCCTCCATCTGTCTACAGCTAAACACTTCCCTCCTGCAGAGAGTTTCATTCCGCTGACCTTTGATGTGCCGTTGTAGAACATCCAGTACCTCCTCTACAGACAACAAAGACGTCGGGGGCACTTGCAATGTATGTTCCAACACATGCTGCGTTCCCAAAGACAGGCACATATGTAGCTGAATGAGTTGTTTAGGCTGTGGCAAGCTCTGGAGATCCACCATTGTAGCATAATCAGTCCACCGTCGCCGCCACTCACGAAAAGTCTGGAAAGTCTGATCAGGCTTCAAGGTGGGTGGGGGTTGGACAACCACTTTGGTAGAGGGTGTTGACGAGGTATCTGAGCCAGTCGTTACTTGAGCACTGGAAGAGCCAAGGCCTTGATTAGCAGTGAGGCTAGATATCAAAGCTGCAAACCGTTCGTTATCTTCCAATCTCCTTTGGTGGTCCTCAGC
>NW_024713112.1:0-14819 GCF_018991925.1 Homarus americanus
CGAGGATCCATATATTTTTCATTAGCCCAATAAAGCACGCGGACTTCTACATATAATCAACATCTCACCTCACCAGGATTTGAACCACCGATCTTATAATTGTGACCGGGGAATGCTACCTCTGGGCCACCAGGACAATAAAAGCAGTCCTAGACTCTGCTATATTTCACACAAAGCCTGTTCAACGAGCTTGTGGCGCCCAGAACCTCTAATGGGGACCACCCGTGCCGCTTAGGTGATCAGAACAACGTTTTACCAAATGCGGCTTCGAAACACGAGGATCCATATATATTTCATTAGCCCAATAAAGCACGCGGACTTCTACATAAAATCAACACCTCACCCCACCAGGATTCAATCCCAAAATCTTATAATTGTGACTAGGGAATGCTACCTGTGGACCAACAGGACAATAAAAGCAGTCCTAGACTCTGCTATATTTCACACAAAGCCTGTTAAACGAGCTTATGGCGCCGAGAACCTCTAATGGGGACCACCCGTGCCGCTTAGGTGATCAGAGCAACGTTTTACCAAATGCGGCTTCGAAACACGAGGATCCATATATATTTCATTAGCCCAATAAACAAGCGGGCTTCTACATAAAATCAACACCTCACCCCACCAGGATTTGAACCCACGATCTTCAAATTGTGACAGGGGAACGATTACCTCTGGGCCACCAGGACAATAAAAGCAGTCCTAGACTCTGATATATTTCACACAAAGCCTGTTCAACGAGATTATGGCACCGTGAACCTCTAATGGGGACCACCCGTGCTGCTTAGGTGAGCAGAGCAATGTTTTACCAAATGCGGCTTCGAAACACGTGGATCCATATATATTTCATTATCCCAATAAAGCACGCGGACTTCTACATATAATCAACACCTCACTCCACCAGGATTTGAACCCACGATCTTATAATTGTGACCGGGGGACGCTACCTCTAAGCCACCAGGACACTAAAAGCAGTCCTAGACTCTGTTATATTTCACACAAAGCCTGTTCAACGACCTTATGGCGCCATGAACCTCTAATGGGGACCACCCGTGCCACTTAGGTGATCAGAGTAACGTTTAACGAAATGCGGCTACGAAACACGAGGATCCAAATATATTTCTTTAGCCCAATAAAGCACGCGGACTTCTACATAAAATCAACACCTCACTTACCAGGATTCAGGCAAAATCTTATAATTGTGACCGGGAATGCTACCTGTGGACCACCAGGACACTAAAAGCACTCCTAGACTCTGTTATATTTCACGCAAAGCTTGTTCAATGAGCTTATGGCGCCGTGAACCTCTACTGGGGACCACCAGTGCCGCTTAGGTGATAAGAGCAACGTTTTACCAAATCCCGCTTGGAAACACGAGGATCCATATATATTTCATTAGCCCAATAAAGCACGCGGACTTCTACATAAAATCAACACCTCACCCCACCAGGATTCAATCCCAAAATCATATGATTGTGATTAGGGAATGCTACCTGTGGACCACCAGGACACTAAAAGCAGTCCTAGACTCTGTTATATTTCACTCAAAGCCTGTTCAACGAGCTTATGGCGCCGTGAACCTCTAATGGAGACCACACGTGCCGCTTGGTGACCAGAGCAACGTTTTACCAAATCCGGCTACGAAGCACGAGGATCCAAATATATTTCTTTAGCCCAATAAAGCACGCGGACTTCTACATAAAATCACCACCTCACCCCACCAGGATTCAAACCCAAAATCTTATAATTGTGACCAGGGAATGCTACCTGTGGACCACCAGGACCGTAAAAGCAGTCATAGACTGTTATATTTCACACAAAGCCTGTTCAACGAGCTTATGGCGCCGTGAACCTCTAATGAGGACAACCAGTGCCGCTTAGGTGTTCAGAGTAACGTTTTACTAAATCCGGCTTCGAAACACGAGGATCCATATCTATTTCATTAGCCCAATAGAGCACGCACATTTCTACATATAATCAACACCTCACCCCACCAAGATTCGAACCAACGATCTTATAATTGTGACCGGGGAGCGCTACCTCTGGGCCACCAGGACACTAAAAGCAGTCCTGAACTCTGTTCTTTAATGCTACCTCTAGACGCCGGGACAAAAAAAGCAGTCCTAGACTCTACCATATTTCACACAAAGCCTGTTCAACGACCTTATGGCGCCATGAACCTCTAATGGGGACCACCCGTGCCGCTTAGGTGATAAGAGCAACGTTTTACCAAATCCGGCTTGGAAACACGAGGATCCATATATATTTCATTAGCTCAATAAAGCACGCGGACTTCTACATATAATCAACACCTCACGCCACCAGGATTCAAACCCACGATCTTATAATTGTGACCGGGATATGCTACCTCTGGGCCACCAGGACAATAAAAGCAGTCCTAGACTCTGCTATATTTCACACAAAGCCTGTTTAACGAGCTTATGGCGCCATGAACCTCTAATGGGGACCACCCGTGCCGCTTAGGTGATCAGAGCAACGTTTTACCAGATCCGGCTTGGAAACACGAGGATCCATATATATTTTATTAGCCCAATAAAGCACTTGGACTTCTACATATAATCAACACCTCACCCCACCAGGATTCAAACCCACGATCTTATAATTGTGACCGGGGTATGCTATTTCTGGGCCACCAGGACAATAAGAGCACTCCTAGACTCTACTATATTTCACACAAAGCCTGTTCAACGACCTTATGGCGCCATGAACCTCTAATGGGGACCACCCGTGCCGCTTAGGTGATCAGAGCAACGTTTTACCAAATCCGGCTTCGAAACACGAGGATCAATATATATTTCATTAGCCGAATAGAGCACGCGGACTTCTACATATAATCAACACCTCACCCCACCAGGGTTCGAACCCACGATCTTCTAATTGTGACCGGGGAACGCTACCTCTGGGCCACCAGGACACTAAAAGCAGTCCTAGACTGCTATATTTCACACAAAGCCTGGTTCAACGAGCTTATGGCGCTTTGAACCACTATAGGGGACCACCCGTGCTGCTTAAGTGATCAGAGCAACGTTAAACCAAATCCGGCATCGAAACACGAGGATCCATATATATTTCATTAGCCCAATAAAGCACGCGGACTTCTACATATAATCAACACCTCACCCCACCAGGATTTGAACCCACGATCTTATAATTGTGACTGGGGAACGCTACATCTTGGCCACTAGGACAATAAAAGCAGTCCTAGACTCTGCTATATTTCACAAAAAGCCTGTTCAACGAGATTATGGCGCCGTGAACATCTAATGGGGACCACACGTGCCGCTTCGGGACCAGAGCAACGTTTTACCAAATCGGCTACGAAACACGAGGATCCAAATATATTTCTTTAGCCGAATAAAGCATGCGGACTTCTACATAAAATCAACACCTCACCCCACCAGGATTCAAACCCAAAATCTTATAATTGTGACCAGGGAATGCTACCTGTGGACCACCAGGACACTAAAAGCAGTCCTAGACTCTGTTATATTTCACACAAAGCCTGTTCAACGAGCTTATGGGGCTGTGAACCTCTAATGGGGACCACCCGTGCCGCTTAGGTGATAGGAGCAACGTTTTACCAAATCCGGCTTGGAAACACGAGGATCCATATATATTTCATTAGCCCAATAAAGCATGCGGACTTCTACATATAATCAACACCTCACCCCACCAGAATTCAAACCCACGATCTTATAATTGTGACCGGGTTATGCTACCTCTGGGCCACCAGGACAATAAGAGCAGTTCTAGACTCTACTATATTTCACACAAAGCCTGTTCAACGACCTTATGGCGCCATGAACCTCTAATGGGGACCACCCGTGCCGCTTAGGTGATCAGAGCAACGTTTTACTAAATGCGGCTTCGAAACACGAGGATCCATATATATTTCGTTAGCCCAATAAAGCACGCGGACTTCTTCATATAATCAACACCTCACCCCATCAGGGTTCGAACCCACGATCTTCTAATTGTGACCGGGGAACGCTACCTCTGGGCCACCAGGACAATAAAAGCAGTCCTAGATTCTGCTATATTTCACACAAAGCCTGTTCAACGAGCTTATGGCGCTGTGAACCACTATAGGGGACCACCCGTGCTGCTTAGGTGATCAGAGCAACGTTTTACCAAATGCGGCTTCGAAACACGAGGATCCATTTATATTTCATTAGCCCAATAAAGCACTCGGACTTCTACATATAATCAACACCTCACCCCACCAGGATTCAAACCCACGATCTTATAATTATGTCCGGGGTATGCTATTTCTGGGCACCAGGAGAATATAAGCAGTCCTAGACTCTACTATATTTCACACAATGCCTGATCAACGACCTTATGGCGCCATGAACCTCTAATGGGGACCACCCGTGCCGCTTAGGTGATCAGAGCAACGTTTTACCAAATCCGGCTTCGAAACACGAGGATCCATATATATTTCATTAGCCCAATAAAGCACGCGGACTTCTACATATAATCAACACCTCACCCCACCAGGATTTGAACCCACGATCTTATAATTGTGACCGGGGAACGCTACCTCTGGGCCACCAGGACAATAAAAGCAGTCCTAGATTCTGCTATTTTTCACACAAAGCCTGTTCAACGAGCTTATGGCGCTGTGAACCACTAAGGGGACCACCCGTGCTGCTTAGGTGATCAGAGCAACGTTTTACCAAATGCGGCTTCGAAACATGAGTATCCATATATATTTCATTAGCCCAATAAAGCACGCGGACTTCTACATATAATCAACACCTAACCCCACCAGGATTTGAGCCCACGATCTTATAATTGTGACCGGGGAACGCTACCTCTGGGCCACCAGGACAATAAAAGCAGACCTAGATTCTGCTATATTTCACACAAAGCCTGGTTCAACGAGCTTATGGCGCTGGGAACCACTATAGGGGACCACCCGTGCTGCTTAAGTGATCAGAGCAACGTTAAACCAAATCCGGCATCGAAACACGAGGATCCAGATATATTTCATTAGCCCAATAAAGCCCGCAGACTTCTACATATAATCAACACCTCACCCCACCAGGATTTGAACCCACGATCTTATAATTGTGACCAGGGAATGCTACCTGTGGACAACCAGGACACTAAAAGCAGTCCTAGACTCTGGTATATTTCACACAAAGCCTGTTCAACGATCTTATTGCGCCGTGAACCTCTAATGGGGACCACACGTGCCGCTTCGGGACCACAGCAACGTATTACCAAATCCGTCTACGAAACACGAGGATCCAAACATATTTCTTGAGCCCAATAAAGCATGCGGACTTCTACATAAAATCAACACCTCACCCCATCAGGATTCAAACCAAAAATCTTATAATTGTGACAAGGGAATGCTACCTGTGGACCACCAGGACACTAAAAGCTGTCCTAGACTCTGTTATATTTCACACAAAGCCTGTTCAACGAGCTTATGGGGCTGTGAACCACTATAGGGGACCACCCGTGCCCCTTAGGTGATCTGAGCAACGTTTTACCAAATGAGGCTTCAAAACACAAGGATCCATATATATTTCATAAGCGCAATAAAGCACGCCGCCTTCACATATATAATCAACACCTCACCCCACCACAGATTTGAACCCACGATCTAGTGGTAATTGTGACTGTGGAACGCTACTCTGGGCAACCAGGACAATAAAGCAGTCCTATATTCTGGTATATTTCACAAAGCCTGCCCTAACGACCTTATGGCGCCATGAACCCTCTAATGGGGACCACTCCGTGCCGCTTTTAGGTGATCAGAGCAACGCGTTTACCAACCGCCGGAAACACGAGGATCGTTATATATTTCATTAGCCCACAAAGCACTCGGATTCTACATATAATCAACACCACCCCACCAGGATTCAACCCACGATCTTATAATTGTGACCGGGGAACGCTACCTCTGGGCAACCAGGACAATAAAAGCAGTCCTAGACTCTACTATATTTCACACAAAGCCTGTTCAACGACCTTATGGCGCCACGAACCTCTAATGGGGACCACCCGTGCCGCTTAAGTGATCGGAGCAACGTTTTACCAAATCCGGCTTCGAAACACGAGGATCCATATATATTTCATTAGCCCAATAAAGCACGCGGACTTCTACATATAATCAACACCTCACCCCACCTGGATTCGAACCCACGATCTACTAATTGTGACCGGGGAACGCTACCTCTGGGCCACCAGGACAATAAAAGCAGTCCTAGACTCTTCTATATTTCACACAAAGCCTGTTCAACGAGCTCATGACGCTGTGAACCTCTAATGGGGACCATCTGTGCCGCTTAGGTGATCAGAGCAACGTTTTACCAAATCCGGCTTGGAAACATGAGGATCCATATATATTTCATTAGCCCAGTAAAGCACTCGGACTTCTACATATAATCAACACCTCACCCCACCAGGATTCAAACCCACGATCTTATATTGTGACCGGGGTATGCTACCTCTGGGCCACCACGACAATAAAATTACTCCTAGACTCTACTGTATTTCACACAAAGCCTGTTCAACGACCTTATGGCGCAATGAACCTCTAATGGGGACCACCCGTGCCGCTTAGGTGATGGGAGCAACGTTTTACCAAATCCGGCTTCGAAACACGAGGATCCATATATATTTCATTAGCCCAATAAAGCACGCGGGCTTCTACATATAATCAACACCGCACCCCACCAGGATTCGAACCCATGATCTTCTAATTGTGACCGGGGAACGCTACCTCTGGGCCACCAGGACAATAAAAGCAGTCCTAGACTCTGCTATATTTCACAGAAAGCCTGTCCAACGAGCTTATGATGCTGTGAACCTCTAATGGGGATCATCTGTGCGGCTTAGGTGATCAGAGCAACGTTTTACCAAATCCGGCTTCGAAACACGAGGATCAATATATATTTCATTAGCCCAATACAGCACGCGGACTTCTACATATAATCAACACCTCACCCCACCAGGGTTCGAACCCACGATCTTCTAATTGTGACCGGAGAACGCTACCTCTGGGCCACCAGGACACCAAAAGCAGTCCTAGACTGCTATATTTCACACAAAGCCTGGTTCAACGAGCTTATGGCGCTTTGAACCACTATAGGGGACCACCCGTGCTGCTTAAGTGATCAGAGCAACGTTAAACCAAATCCGGCATCGAAACACGAGGATCCATATATATTTCATTAGCCCAATAAAGCACGCGGACTTCTACATATAATCAACACCTCACCCCACCAGGATTTGAACCCACGATCTTATAATTGTGACCGGGGAACGCTACCTCTGGGCCACTAGGACAATAAAAGCAGTCCTAGACTCTGCTATATTTCACACAAAGCCTGTTCAACGAGATTATGGCGCCGTGAACCTCTAATGGGGACCACACGTGCCGCTTCGGGACCAGAGCAACGTTTTACCAAATCGGCTACGAAACAAGAGGATCCAAATATATTTCTTTAGCCCAATAAAGCATGCGGACTTCTATATAAAATCAACACCTCACCCCACCAGGATTCAAACCCAAAATCTTATAATTGTGACCAGGGAATGCTACCTGTGGACCACCAGGACACTAAAAGCACTCCTAGACTCTGTTATATTTCACGCAAAGCCTGTTCAACGAGCTTATGGCGCCGTGAACCTCTACTGGGGACCACCAGTGCCGCTTAGGTGATAAGAGCAACGTTTTACCAAATCCCGCTTGGAAACACGAGGATCCATATATATTTCATTAGCCCAATAAAGCACGCGGCCTTCTACATAAAATCAACACCTCACCCCACCAGAATCAAACCCACGATCTATAATTGTGACCGAAGAGTGCCACTCTAGCCACCAGACAATAAAAGCAGTTCTGACTCTACTATATTTCACAGCAAAGCCTGTTCAACGACTCCATGGCGCCATGAACCTCAATGTAAACGCATCAGCTAGGTGATCGTGGTTAACGTTTTACCAAATGCGGCTTCGAAACACGAGGATCCATATATATTTCGTTAGCCCAATAAAGCACGCGGACTTCTTCATATAATCAACACCTCACCCCATCAGGGTTCGAACCCACGATCTTCTAATTGTGACCGGGGAACGCTACCTCTGGGCCACCAGGACAATAAAAGCAGTCCTAGATTCTGCTATATTTCACACAAAGCCTGTTCAACGAGCTTATGGTGCTGTGAACCACTATAGGGGACCACCCGTGCTGCGTAGGTGATCAGAGCAACGTTTTACCAAATGCGGCTTCGAAACACGATGATCCATATATATTTCATTAGCCCAATAAAGCACGCGGACTTCTTCATATAATCAACACCTCACCCCACCAGGGTTCGAACCCACGATCTTCTGATTGTGACCGGGGAACGCTACCTCTGGGCCACCAGGACACTAAAAGCAGTCCTAGACTCTGCTATATTTCACAGAAAGCCTGTTCAATGAGCTTATGGCGCTGTGAACCTCTAATGGGGACCACCCGTGCCGCTTAGGTGATCAGCGCAACGTTTTACCAAATTCGGCTTGGAAACACGAGGATCCATATATATTTTATTAGCCCAATAAAGCACTCGGACTTCTACATGTAATCAACACCTCACCCCACCAGGATTCAAACCCACGATCTTATAATTGTGTCCGGGGTATGCTATTTCTGGGCCACCAGGAGAATATAAGCAGTCCTAGACTCTACTATATTTCACACAAAGCCTGATCAACGACCTTATGGCGCCATGAACCTCTAATGGGGACCACCCGTGCCGCTTAGGTGATCAGAGCAACGTTTTACCAAATCCGGCTTCGAAACACGAGGATCCATATATATTTCATTAGCCCAATAAAGCACGCGGACTTCTACATATAATCAACAATCACCCCACCAGGATTTGAACCCACGATCTTATAATTGTGACCGGGGAGCGCTACCTCTGAGCCACCAGGACAATAAAAGCAGTCCTAGATTCTGCTATATTTCACACAAAGCCTGGTTCAACGAGCTTATGGCGCTGGGAACCACTACAGGGGACCACCCGTGCTGCTTAAGTGATCAGAGCAACGTTAAACCAAATCCGGCATCGAAACACGAGGATCCATATATATTTCATTAGCCCAATAAAGCCCACGGACTTCTACATATAATCAACACCTCACCCCACCAGGATTTGAACCCACGATCTTATAATTGTGACCGGGGAACGCTACCTCTGGGCCACTAGGACAATAAAAGCAGTCCTAGACTCTGCTATATTTCACACAATGCCTGTTCAAAGAGATTATGGCGCCGTGAACCACTATAGGGGACCACCCGTGCCGTTTACGTGAACAGAGCAACGTTTTACCAAATCTGGCTTGGAAACTCGAGGATCCATATATATTTCATTATCCCAATAAAGCACGCGGACGTCTACATAAAATCAACACCTCACCCCACCAGGATTCAAAACGAAAATCTTATAATTGTGACCAGGGAATGCTACCTGTGGACCAACAGGACACTAAAAGCAGTCCTAGACTCTGGTATATTTCACACAAAGCATGTTCAACGAGCGTATTGCGCCATGAACCTCTAATGGGGACCACACGTGCCGATTCGGGACCACAGCAACGTTTTACCAAATCCGGCTACGAAACACGAGGATCCAAATATATTTCTTGAGCCCAATAAAGCATGCGGACTTCTACATAAAATCAACACCTCACCCCACCAGGATTCAAACCCAAAATATTATAATTGTGACAAGGGAATGCTACCTGTGGACCACCAGGACACTAAAAGCTGTCCTAGACTCTATTATATTTCACACAAAGCCTGTTCAACGAGCTTATGGGGCTGTGAACCACTATAGGGGACCACCCGTGCCCCTTAGGTGATCAGAGCAACGTTTTACCAAATGAGGCTTCAAAACACGAGGATCCATATATATTTCATAAGCCCAATAAAGCACGCGTCTTCTACATATAATCAACACCTCACCCCACCAGGATTCAAACCCACGATCTTATAATTGTGACCAGGGTATGCTACCTCTGGGCCACCAGGACAATAAAAGCAGTCCTAGACTCTACTATATTTCACACAAAGCCCGTTCAACGACCTTATGGCGCCATGAACCTCTAATGGGGACCACCCGTGCCGCTTAAGTGATCGGAGCAACGTTTTACCAAATCCGGCTTCGAAACACGAGGATCCATATATATTTAATTAGCCCAATAAAGCACGCGGACTTCTACATATAATCAACACCTCACCCCACCAGGATTCGAACCCACGATCTACTAATTGTGACCGGGGAACGCTACCTCTGGGCCACCATGACAATAAAAGCAGTCCTAGACTCTGCTATATTTCACACAAAGCCTGTTCAACGAGCTCATGATGTTGTGAACCTCTAATGGGGACCATCTGTGCCGCTTAGGTGATCAGAGCAACGTTTTACCAAATCCGGCATGGAAACATGAGGATCCATATATATTTCATTAGCCCAATAAAGCACTCGGACTTCTACATATAATCAACACCTCACCCCACCAGGATTCAAACCCACGATCTTAATATTGTGACCGGGGTATGCTACCTCTGGGCCACCACGACAATAAAAGTACTCCTAGACTCTACTATATTTCACACAAAGCCTGTTCAACGACCTTATGGCGCCATGAACCTCTAATGGGGACCACCCGTGCCGCTTAGTTGATCGTAGCAACGTTTTACCAAATCCGGCTTCGAAACACGAGGATCCATATATATTTCATTAGCCCAATAAAGCACGCGGGCTTCTACATATAATCAACACCGCACCCCACCAGGATTCGAACCCACGATCTTCTAATTGTGACCGGGGAACGCTACCTCTGGGCCACCAGGACAATAAAAGCAGGCCTAGACTCTGCTATATTTCACACAAAGCCTGTTCAACGAGCTTATGATGCTGTGAACCTCTAATGGGGATCATCTGTGCCGCTTAGGTGATCAGAGCAACGTTTTACCAAATCCGGCTTCGAAACACGAGGTTCCATATATATTTCATGAGCCCAATAAAGCATGCGGACTTCTACATATAATCAACACCTCACCCCACCAGGATTCGAACCCACGATCTTATAATTGTGACCGAGGAACGCTACCTGTGGGCCACCAGGACACTATAAGCAGTCCTAGACTCTGTTATATTTCACACAAAGCCTGTCCAATTAGCTTATGGCACCGTGAACCACTATAGGGGACCACCCGTGCTGCTTAGGTGATAAGAACAACGTTTTACCAAATCCGGCTTGGAAACGCCAGGATCCATATATATTTCATTAGCCCAATAAAGCACGCTGACTTCTACATATAATCACCACCTCACCCCACCAGGATTCAAACCCAAAATCTTATAATTGTGACCAGGGAATGCTACCTCTGGGCAACCAGGACAATAAAAACAGTCCTAGACTCTACTATATTTCACACAAAGCCTGTTCAACGACCTTATGGCGCTATGAACCTCTAATGGGGACCACCCGTGCCGCTTAGGTGATCAGAGCAACGTTTTACCAAATCCGGCTTGGAAACACGAGGATCCATATATATTTCATTAGCCCAATAAAGCACTGACTTCTACATATAATCAACACCTCACCCCACCAGGATTTGAACCCACAATCTTATAATTGTGACCGGGGGACGCTAACTCTGGGCCACCAGGACAATAAAAGCAGTCCTAGACTCTGCTATATTTCACACATAGCCTGTTCAACGAGCTTATGGCGCCGTGAAACTCTAATGGGGACCACCCGTGCTGCTTAGGTGATCAGACCAACATTTTACCAAATGCGGCTTCGAAACAAGAAAGATCCATATATATTTCATTAGCCCAATAAAGCACGTGGACTTCTACATTTAATCAACACCTCACCCCACCAGGATTTGAACCCACGATCTTATAATTGTGACCGGGGAACGCTACCTCTGGGCCACCAGGACAATAAAAGCAGTCCTAGACTCTGTTATATTTCACACAAAGCCTGTCCAATTAGCTTATGGCACCGTGAACCACTATAGGGGACCACCCGTGCTGCTTAGGTGATCAGAGCAACGTTTTACCAAATGCGGCTTCGAAACACGAGGATCCATATATATTTCATTAGCCCAATAAAGCACGCTGACTTCTTCATATAATCAACACCTCACCCCACCAGGATTTGAAACCACGATCTTATAATTGTGACCGAGGAACGCTACCTCTGCGCCACTAGGACAATAAAAGCAGTCCTAGACTCTGCTATATTTCACACAAAGCCTGTTCAACGAGATTATGGCGCCGTGAACCACTATTGGGGACCACCCGTGCCGCTTACGTGAACAGAGCAACGTTTTTCCAAATCTGGCTTGGAAACTCGAGGATCCATATATCTTTCATTAGCCCAATAAAGCACGCGGACTTCTACATAAAATCAACACCTCACCCCACCAGGATTCAAACCCAAAATCTTATAATTGTGACCAGGGAATGCTACCTGTGGACCACTAGGACACTAAAAGCAGTCCTAGACTCTGGTATATTTCACACAAAGCCTGTTCAACGAGCTTATTGCGCCGTGAACCTCTAATGGGGACCACACGTGCCGCTTCGGGACCAGAGCAACGTTTTACCAAATCCGGCTACGAAAGACGAGGATCCAAATATATTTCTTTAGCCCAATAAAGCATGCGGACTTCTACATAAAATCAACACCTCACCCCACCAGGATTCAAACCAAAAATATTATAATTGTGTCCAGGGAATGCTACCTGTGGACCACCAGGACACTAAAAGCAGTCCTAGACTCTGTTATATTTCACACAAAGCCTGTTCAACGAGCTTATGGGGCTGTGAACCACTATAGGGGACCACCCGTGCCCCTTAGGTGATCAGGGCAACGTTTTACCAAATGCGGCTTCAAAACACGAGGATCCATATATATTTCATTAGCCCAATAAAGCACGCGTCTTCTACATATAATCAACACCTCACCCACCAGGATTTGAAACCACGATCTTATAATTGTGGCCGGGGAACGCTACCTCTGGGCAACCAGGACAATAAAAGCAGTCCTAGACTCTGCTATATTTCACACAAAGCCTGTTCAACGAGCTTATGACGCTGTGAACCTCCAATGGGGACCATCTGTGCCGCTTAGGTGATCAGAGCAACGTTTTACCAAATCCGGCTTGGAAACACAAGGATCCATATTTATTTCATTAGCCCAATAAAGCACTCGGACTTCTACATATAATCAACACCTCACCCCACCAGGATTTGAACCCACGATCTTATAATTGTGACCGGGGAACGCTACCTCTGGGCCACCAGGACAATAAAAGCAGTCCTAGATTCTGCTATATTTCACACAAAGTCTATTCAACGAGCTTATGGCGCTGTGAACCACTATAGGGGACCACCCGTGCTGCTTAGGTGATCAGAGCAACGTTTTACCAAATGCGGCTTCGAAACACGAGGATCCATATATATTTCATTAGCCCAATAAAGCACGCGGACTTCTTCATATAATCAACACCTCACCCCACCAGGATTTGAAACCACGATCTTATAATTGTGACCGAGGAACGCTACCTCTGCGCCACTAGGACAATAAAAGCAGTCCTAGACTCTGCTATATTTCACACAAAGCCTGTTCAACGAGATTATGGCGCCGTGAACCACTATTGGGGACCACCCGTGCCGCTTACGTGAACAGAGCAACGTTTTTCCAAATCTGGCTTGGAAACTCGAGGATCCATATATATTTCATTAGCCCAATAAAGCACGCGGACTTCCACATAAAATCAACACCTCACCCCACCAGGATTCAAACCCAAAATCTTATAATTGTGACCAGGGAATGCTACCTGTGGACCACCAGGACACTAAAAGCAGTCCTAGACTCTGGTATATTTCCACACAAAGCCTGTTCAACGAGCTTATTGGCGCCGCGAACCTCTATCAGACCACACGCGCCGCCGACCAGAGCACGTTTAATAAATCCGCTACTTAAAAGACGAGGATCCATATTTTTAGCCCAATAAAGCATGCGGACTTATACATAAAATCAACACCTCACCCCACCAGGATTCAAACCAAAAATATTATAATTGTGACCAGGGAATGCTACCTGTGGACCACCAGGACACTAAAAGAAGTCCTACACTCTGTTATATTTCACACAAAGCCTGTTCAACGAGCTTATGGGGCTGTGAACCACTATAGGGGACCACCCGTGCCCCTTAGGTGATCAGAGCAACGTTTTACCAAATGCGGCTTCAAAACACGAGGATCCATATATTTTTCATTAGCCCAATAAAGCACGCGTCTTCTACATATAATCAACACCTCACCCACCAGGATTTGAAACCACGATCTTATAAATGTGACGGGGGAACGCTACCTCTGGGCAACCAGGACAATAAAAGCAGTCCTAGACTCTGCTATATTTCACACAAAGCCTGTTCAACGAGCTTATGACGCTGTGAACCTCCAATGGGGACCATCTGTGCCGCTTAGGTGATCAGAGCAACGTTTTACCAAATCAGGCTTGGAAACACAAGGATCCATATTTAATTCATTAGCCCAATAAAGCACTCGGACTTCTACATATAATCAACACCTCACCCCACCAGGATTCAAACCCACGATCTTATATTGTGACCGGGGTATGCTACCTCTGGGCCACCAGGACAATAAAAGCAGTCCTAGACTCTACTATATTTAAAACAAAGCCTGTTCAACGACCTTATGGCGCCATGAACCTCTAATGGGGACCACCCGTGCCGCTTAGGTGAT
>NW_024713113.1:0-9725 GCF_018991925.1 Homarus americanus
TGGTTATAATCATAGTTGTGATTATTATAATCATAGAAGTGGTTGTTATTATCATGGTCGTCGTTTGGTATAATCCTTGGTCGTAGTTTATAAATAATCTTGGTGATGGTTATGATCGCCAGATCGTGGTTGTTATAATCATGGTCGTCGAATTGTTATAATCTCATGATCTGTGGATTTGTTTTAATCTCATGGTCGTGGTTTATTTATAATCATGGTCGTCGTTATTCTGGTGTGGTCGTGGTTGTTATGATCTAGTTGTGGTTGTTATAATCGTGGTCGTGGTTGTTATAATCCTTGGTCGTGGTTGTTATAATCATGGTCGTGATTAGCCCCAATCATGGTCATTAATTGTTATAATCATGGTCGTGGTTGTTATAATCCATATTGATGGTTGTTATAATTGGTTGTGGTTGTCATAATCATGGTCGTCGTTGGTATAATCGCTAATTAAATGGTTTATAGAAATATGAATCAAGTAGTTGTTATAAACTGGTGTTGGTTATGACCATAGTCTTAATTGTTATAATCATTGTCGTTTTTATTTATAATTATGGTCAAGATGTTATGATCATGGTCATGGATTTAACATAATCTCTGTGGTCATGGTTGTTATAATTATGGTCGTGGTTGTTAAAATCATGATCGTGGTTGTTATAATCATAGTCGTGGTTGTTATAACCGGTCGTTGTTGTTATAATCATGGTCGTGGTGATATAATCATAGTCGTGGTTGCTATAATCATGGTCGTGGTTGTTATAATCATGGTCGTGGTTATGATCATAGTGGTGGTTGTTATAATTATGGTCGTGGTTGTTATAATCATGATCGTGGTTGCTATAATTATGGTCGTGGTTGTTATAATTTTTGTCGTCGTTGTTATAATCATGGTCGTGGTTATGATCATAGTGGTGGTTGTTATAATCATGGTCGTGGTTGTTATAATCATGATCGTGGTTGCTATAATTATGGTCGTGGTTGTTATAATTTTTGTCGTGGTTGTTATAATCATGGTCGTGTTTGTTATAATCATAGTTTTGGTTGTAATAGTCATGGTCGTGGTTGTTATAATCATGGTCGTGGTGGTTATAATCATGGTCGTGGTTGTTGTAATCATGGTCGTGGTTGTTATAATCATAGTCGTGGTTGTTATAATCATGGTCGTCGTTGTTATAATCATGGTCGTGGTTGTAATAATCTAGGTCGTGGTTATGATCATAGTCGTGGTTGTTATAATCATGGTCGTGGTTGTTATAATCATGATCGTGGTTGTTTTAATCATGGTCGTGGTTGTTATAATCATGGTCGTCATTGTTATAGTCATGGTCGTGGTTGTTATGATCATAGTTGTGGTTGTTATAATCATGGTCGTGGTTGTTATAATCATGGTCGTGGTTATTACAATCATGGTCGTGGTTGTTATAATCATGGTCGTGGTTGTTATAATCATGGTAGTGGTTGTTATAATTATGGTCGTGGTTGTCATAATCATGGTCGTCGTTGGTATAATCATGGTCGTGGTTGTTATAAACATGGTCGTGGTTGTCATAATTCATGGTCGTGGTTATGACCATAGTCTTGGTTGTTATAATCATTGTCGTTTTTGTTATAATTATGGTCAAAGTTGTTATGATCATGGTCGTGGTTGTTATAATCATGGTCGTGGTTGTTATAATCTTGGTCGGAGTTGTTATAATCATGGTCGTGGTTGTTATAATCATAGTCGTGGTTGTTATAAACATGGTCGTTGTTGTTATAATCATGGTCGTGGGTGATATAATCATAGTCGTGGTTGCTATAATCATGGTCGTGGTTGTTATAATCATGGTCGTGGTTATGATCATTGTGGTGGTTGTTATAATTATGGTTGTGGTTGTTATAATCATGATCGTGGTTGCTATAATTCTGGTCGTGGTTGTTATAATTTTTGTCGTCGTTGTTATAATCATGGTCGTGGTTGTTATAATCATAGTTTTGGTTGTAATAGTCATGGTCATGGTTGTTATAATCTTGGTCGTGGTTGTTATAATCATGGTAGTAGTTGTTATAATCATGGTAGTGGTTATGATCATAGTCGTGGTTGTTATATTCATGGTCGTGGTTGTTAAAATCATGGTCGTTGTTGTTATAATCATAGTTGTCGTTGTTATAATCATGGTCGTGGTTGTTATAATCATGGTAGTGGCTGTTATAATCAAGATCGTGGTTGTTATAATCATGGTCGTGGTTGTTATAATCATGGTCGTGGTTATCATAATCATAGTCGTGGTTATGATCATTGTCGTGGTTGTTATAATCATGTTTGTAGTTGTTATGATCTTGGTCGTAGTTGTTATAATCATGGTCGTGGTTGTTATGATTATGGTCGTTTTTGTTATAATCATGGTCGTGGTTGTTATAATCATAGTCGTAGGTGTTATAATCATGGTCGTGGGTGATATAGTCATAGTCGTGTGTGATATAATCATAGTCGTGGTTGTTATAATTATGGTCGTGGTTGTTATAATCACATTGGTGGGTGTTTATAATCATGGTCGTGGTTGTTATAATCATGGTCGTGGTTATGATCATAGTCGTGGTTGTTATAATCATGGTCGTGGTTGTTATAATCATGAGCGTGGTTGTTTTAATCATGGTAGTGGTTGTTATAATCATGGTCGTCATTGTTATAGTCATGGTCGTCGTTGTTATGATCATAGTTGTGGTTGTTATAATCATGGTCGTGGTTGTTATAATCATGGTCGTGGTTGTTATAATCATGGTCGTGGTTATTACAATCATGGTCGCGGTTGTTATAAACATGGTCGTGGTTGTCATAATCATGGTCGTGGTTATGACCATAGTCTTGGTTGTTATAATCATTGTCGTTTTTGTTATAATTATGGTCAAAGTTGTTATGATCATGGTCGTGGTTGTTATAATCATGGTCGTGGTTGTTATAATCTTGGTCGGAGTTGTTATAATCATGGTCGTGGTTGTTATAATCATAGTCGTGGTTGTTATAACCATGGTCGTTGTTGTTATAATCATGGTCGTGGTTGATATAATCATAGTCGTGGTTGCTATAATCATGGTCGTGGTTGTTATAATCATGGTCGTGGTTATGATCATAGTGGTGGTTGTTATAATTATGGTCGTGGTTGTTATAATCATGATCGTGGTTGCTATAATTATGGTCGTGGTTGTTATAATTTTTGTCGTCGTTGTTATAATCATGGTCGTGGTTATGATCATAGTGGTGGTTGTTATAATCATGGTCGTGGTTGTTATAATCATGATCGTGGTTGCTATAATTATGGTCGTGGTTGTTATAATTTTTGTCGTGGTTGTTATAATCATGGTCGTGTTTGTTATAATCATAGTTTTGGTTGTAATAGTCATGGTCGTGGTTGTTATAATCATGGTCGTGGTGGTTATAATCATGGTCGTGGTTGTTGTAATCATGGTCGTGGTTGTTATAATCATAGTCGTGGTTGTTATAATCATGGTCGTCGTTGTTATAATCATGGTCGTGGTTGTAATAATCTAGGTCGTGGTTATGATCATAGTCGTGGTTGTTATAATCATGGTCGTGGTTGTTATAATCATGATCGTGGTTGTTTTAATCATGGTCGTGGTTGTTATAATCATGGTCGTCATTGTTATAGTCATGGTCGTGGTTGTTATGATCATAGTTGTGGTTGTTATAATCATGGTCGTGGTTGTTATAATCATGGTCGTGGTTGTTATAATCATGGTCGTGGTTATTACAATCATGGTCGTGGTTGTTATAATCATGGTCGTGGTTGTTATAATCATGGTAGTGGTTGTTATAATTATGGTCGTGGTTGTCATAATCATGGTCGTCGTTGGTATAATCATGGTCGTGGTTGTTATAAACATGGTCGTGGTTGTCATATTCATGGTCGTGGTTATGACCATAATCTTGGTTGTTATAATCATTGTCGTTTTTGTTATAATTATGGTCAAAGTTGTTATGATCATGGTCGTGGTTGTTATAATCATGGTCGTGGTTGTTATAATCTTGGTCGTAGTTGTTATAATCATGGTCGTGGTTGTTATAATCATAGTCGTGGTTGTTATAACCATGGTCGTTGTTGTTATAATCATGGTCGTGGGTGATATAATCATAGTCGTGGTTGCTATAATCATGGTCGTGGTTGTTATAATCATGGTCGTGGTTATGATCATTGTGGTGGTTGTTATAATTATGGTCGTGGTTGTTATAATCATGATCGTGGTTGCTATAATTCTGGTCGTGGTTGTTATAATTTTTGTCGTCGTTGTTATAATCATAGTTTTGGTTGTAATAGTCATGGTCGTGGTTGTTATAATCATGGTCGTGGTTGTTATAATCATGGTCGTAGTTGTTATAATCATGGTAGTGGTTATGATCATAGTCGTGGTTGTTATATTCATGGTCGTGGTTGTTAAAATCATGGTCGTTGTTGTTATAATCATAGCTGTCATTGTTATAATCATGGTCGTGGTTGTTATAATCATGGTAGTGGCTGTTATAATCAAGATCGTGGTTGTTATAATCATGGTCGTGGTTGTTATAATCATGGTCGTGGTTATCATAATCATAGTCGTGGTTATGATCATTGTCGTGGTTGTTATAATCATGTTTGTAGTTGTTATGATCTTGGTCGTAGTTGTTATAATCATGGTCGTGGTTGTTATGATTATGGTCGTTTTTGTTATAATCATGGTCGTGGTTGTTATAATCATAGTCGTAGGTGTTATAATCATGGTCGTGGGTGATATAGTCATAGTCGTGTGTGATATAATCATAGTCGTGGTTGTTATAATTATGGTCGTGGTTGTTATAATCACATTGGTGGGTGTTTATAATCATGGTCGTGGTTGTTATAATCATGGTCGTGGTTATGATCATAGTCGTGGTTGTTATAATCATGGTCGTGTTTGTTATAATCATAGTCGTGGTTGTTTTAATCTGGTCGTGGTTATAATCATGATCGATCATTATTATAGTCATGGTGCGTCGTTGTTATGATCATAGTTGTGGTTGTTATAATCATGGTCGTGGTTGTTATAATCATGGTCGTGGTTGTTATAATCATGGTCGTGGTTATTACAATCATGGTCGTGGTTGTTATAATCATGGTCGTGGTTGTTATAATCATGGTAGTGGTTGTTATAATTATGGTCGTGGTTGTCATAATCATGGTCGTCGTTGGTATAATCATGGTCGTGGTTGTTATAAACATGGTCGTGGTTGTCATATTCATGGTCGTGGTTATGACCATAATCTTGGTTGTTATAATCATTGTCGTTTTTGTTATAATTATGGTCAAAGTTGTTATGATCATGGTCGTGGTTGTTATAATCATGGTCGTGGTTGTTATAATCTTGGTCGGAGTTGTTATAATCATGGTCGTGGTTGTTATAATCATAGTCGTGGTTGTTATAACCATGGTCGTTGTTGTTATAATCATGGTCGTGGGTGATATAATCATAGTCGTGGTTGCTATAATCATGGTCGTGGTTGTTATAATCATGGTCGTGGTTATGATCATTGTGGTGGTTGTTATAATTATGGTCGTGGTTGTTATAATCATGATCGTGGTTGCTATAATTCTGGTCGTGGTTGTTATAATTTTTGTCGTCGTTGTTATAATCATGGTCGTGGTTGTTATAATCATAGTTTTGGTTGTAATAGTCATGGTCGTGGTTGTTATAATCATGGTCGTGGTTGTTATAATCATGGTCGTAGTTGTTATAATCATGGTAGTGGTTATGATCATAGTCGTGGTTGTTATATTCATGGTCGTGGTTGTTAAAATCATGGTCGTTGTTGTTATAATCATAGTCGTCGTTGTTATAATCATGGTCGTGGTTGTTATAATCATGGTAGTGGCTGTTATAATCAGATCGTGGTTGTTATAATCATGGTCGTGGTTGTTATAATCATGGTCGTGGTTATCATAATCATAGTCGTGGTTATGATCATTGTCGTGGTTGTTATAATCATGGTTGTAGTTGTTATGATCTTGGTCGTAGTTGTTATAATCATGGTCGTGGTTGTTATGATTTGGTCGTTTTTGTTATAATCATGGTCGTGGTTGTTATAATCATAGTCGTAGGTGTTATAATCATGGTCGTGGGTGATATAGTCATAGTCGTGTGTGATATAATCATAGTCGTGGTTGTTATAATTATGGTCGTGGTTGTTATAATCACATTGGTGGGTGTTTATAATCATGGTCGTGGTTGTTATAATCATGGTCGTGGTTATGATCATAGTCGTGGTTGTTATAATCATGGTCGTGGTTGTTATAATCATGATCGTGGTTGTTTTAATCATGGTCGTGGTTGTTATAATCATGGTCGTCATTGTTATAGTCATGGTCGTTATGATGTTGTTATGATCATAGTTGTGGTTGTTATAGTCATGGTCGTGGTTGTTATAATAATGGTCCTGGATGTTATAATCATAGTCCTGGTTGTTATAATCATGGTAGTAATTGTTATAATCATGGTCGTGGTTGTTAAAATCATAGTTGTGGTTGTTATAGTTATGGTCGTGGTTGTTATAATCATGGTCCTGGATGTTATAATCTTGGTCCTGGTAGTTATAATCAAGGTCGTGATTATTATAATCAAGGTCGTGGTTATTATAATCATCGCCGTGGTTGTTATAATCATGGTCTTGTATTTTATAATCATGGTCGTGGTTGTTATAATCATGGTCGTGGTTGTTATAATCATGGTCGTGGTTGTTATAATCATGGTCGTGTTTGTTATAATCATGGTCGTGGTTGTTAAAATCATGGTCGTGGTTGTTATAATCATGGTCGTGGGTGTTATAATCATTGTCTTGGTTGTTATTATTATGGTCGTGGTTGTTATAATCATGGTCGTGGTTGTTATAATCATTGTCGTGGTAGTTATAATCATGGTCGTGGTTGTTATAATCATTGTCATGTTTGTTATAATCATTGTCCTGGTTGTAATAATCATGGTCGTGGTTATGATCATAGTAGTGGTTGTTACAATCATGGTCGTGGTTGTTATAATCATGGTCTTGGTTGTTATAATCATAGTCGTGCTTGTTATAATCATGGTCCTGGTTGTTGTAATCATGGTCGTGGTTGTTGTAATCATAGTCGTGGTTGTTATTATCATGGTCTTGGTTGCTATAATCATAGTCGTGCTTGTTATAATCATGGTCCTGGTTGTTGTAATCATGGTCGTGGTTGTTGTAATCATGGTCGTATTTGTTATAATCATGATCGTGGTTGTTTTAATCATGGTCGTGGTTGTTATAATCATGGTCGTCATTGTTATAGTCATGGTCGTGGTTGTTATGATCATAGTTGTGGTTGTTATAGTCATGGTCGTGGTTGTTATAATAATGGTCCTAGATGTTATAATCATAGTCCTGGTTGTTATAATCATGGTAGTAATTGTTATAATCATGGTCGTGGTTGTTAAAATCATAGTTGTGGTTGTTATAGTTATGGTCGTGGTTGTTATAATCATGGTCCTGGATGTTATAATCTTGGTCCTGGTAGTTATAATCAAGGTCGTGATTATTATAATCAAGGTTGTGGTTATTATAATCATCGCCGTGGTTTTTATAATCATGGTCTTGTATTTTATAATCATGGTCGTGGTTGTTATAATCATGGTCGTGGTTGTTATAATCATGGTCGTGGTTGTTATAATCATGGTCGTGTTTGTTATAATCATTGTCTTGGTTGTTATTATTATGGTCGTGGTTGTTATAATCATGGTCGTGGTTGTTATAATCATTGTCGTGGTAGTTATAATCATGGTCGTGGTTGTTATAATCATTGTCATTATTACAGTTATAATCATGATCGTGGTTATTTATAATCATTGTCATATTTGTTATAATCATTGTCTGGTTGTTACAATCATGGTCATCTTGAATTTGTTATAATCATGGTCTTGGTTGTTATAATCATAGTGGTTGTTATAATCATGGTCGTGGTTGTTATAATCATGGTAGTGGTTATGATCATAGTCGTGGTTGTTATATTCATGGTCGTTGTTCTTATAATCATGGTCGTTGTTGTTATAATCATGGTCGTCGTTGTTATAATCATGGTCATGGTTGTTATAATCATGGTAGTGGCTGTTATAATCAAGATAGTGGTTGTTATAATCATGGTCGTGGTTATTATAATCATGGTCGTGGTTGTCATGATCATGGTCGTGGTTATGATCATTGTCGTGGTTGTTATAATCATGGTTGTAGTTGTTATGATCATGGTCGTAGTTGTTATAATCATGGTCGTGGTTGTTATAATCATAGTCGTGGTTGATATAATCATTGTCGTGGTTGTTATAATCATTGTCGATGTTGTTATAATCATGGTCGTGGTTGTTATAATCATGGTCGTGGTTGTTATAATGATGGTCTTGGTTGTTATAATCATGGTCGTGGTTGTTATAATCATGGTCGTGGTTGTTATACTCATGGTCGTGGTTGTTATAATCATGGTCTTAGTTACTATAACTATGGTCCTGGTTGTTATAATCATGGTCCTGGATGTTATAGTCATGGTCCTGGTTGTTATAATCATTGTCGTGATTGTTATAATCATGTTCGTTGTTATTACAATCATGGTCGTGATTGTTATAATCATGGTCGTGGTTGTTATAATCATGTTCGTGGTTGTTGTAATCATGGTCGTGGTTGTTATAATCTAACTTCTGAATTTGTTATAATCGCAGGTAGTTGTTATAATCATGGTCGTGGTTGCTATAATCATGGTCGTGGTTGTTATAATCATGATCCTTGTTGTTATAATCATGATCGTGGTTGTTATAATCATGATCCTGGTTGTTACAATCATTGTCGTGGTTGTTATAATCATGGTCATGGTTGTAATAATCATGGTAGTTGCTGTTATAATCAAGATAGTGGTTGTTATAATCATGGTCGTGGTTGTTATAATCATGGTCGTGGTTGTCATAATCATGGTCGTGGTTATGATCATTGTCGTGGTTGTTATAATCATGGTTGTAGTTGTTATGTTCATGGTCGTGGTTGTTATAATCATGGTCGTGGTTGTTATAATCATGGTAGTGGTTATGATCATAGTGGTGGTTGTTATATTCATGGTCGTTGTTGTTAAAATCATGGTCGTTGTTGTTATAATCATGGTCGTCGTTGTTAAAATCATGGTCATGGTTGTTATAATCATGATCCTGGTTATTTATAATCATGATCATCGTTAGCTCCTCATGATCCTGGTTGTTTACAATCATTGTCGTGGTTGTTATAATTATAGTCATAGTTGTTATATGATCATGGTCGTGGTTGGTATAATCATGAGATAGTAGTTGTTATAATCTTGGCGTCGTTGTTATAATCATGGTCGTGGTTGTTATAATCCCTTAGTCTTACTTGATTTATAATCATGGTCGTAGTTGTTATAATCATGGTCGTGGTTGTTATAATCATGGTCGTGGTTGTTATAATCTTTGATGCGTCGTTGTTATAATCATGAATTAAGTAGTTTATTTCATAATCATATGATAATTGTTATAATAATCATGGTCGTGGTTTTATAATCATGATAATGGTTGTTATAGCTCATATTCGTCAGAGGTTTTACTCATCGCATTCGGTCTCGTTATAATCATGGTCATGGTTATAATCATAGTTAATGATTGTTATAATCATGGAAGTGGTTGTTATAATCATGGTCGATCGTTATTATAATCAT
>NW_024713114.1:0-21094 GCF_018991925.1 Homarus americanus
AAGCGCATCAGTCCAGCTGTAAGGGTCGTGCTGTGCCTTGAGTGCGTCCTTCAGCTGCCGGTGAAAACGTTCTACCATGCCGTTGGCTTGAGGGTGGTATGCTGTAGTGCGTTGTCTAGATGTGCCGAGGAACTGTAGGAGGTCCTGCCAGAGTTGTGACTCAAACTGTACTCCTCGGTCAGTGATTACGGTTGCTGGGGGGCCAAAACGGGAAACCCAACCGGACATGAAGGCGCGGACAGTAGTCTCTGCTGTAGCGTTGGGCATGGGAATTGCTTTTGTCCACCTGGTGAAACGGTCGATGCAGGTGAAGATGTAGGTGCTACCGTAGGATGATGGTAGAGGTCCCACGATGTCGAGGTGTACTACTTGAAAACGTCCTTTGGGAATAGGAAAGGCTTGTAGGGGGGCCCGTATGTGACGATGTATTTTGGAGGACTGGCAGGCCAGGCACTGGGCAGCCCATTTCTTAGTATCAGACTTGATGCCGGGCCAGACGACACGTTGCGTGAGGAGGCGCTGGGAGGCCCGCACACCCGGGTGGCTGAGACCATGGATGCAGTCGAAAACAGCGCGGCGGTGGACGTGAGGCACGAACGGTCTAGGCTGTCCACAGGATACGTCGCACCACAATTTTATCTTTGTGCCAGGAACAGGGAGTTCTTGGAGTATGAGGCCTGAAGGGGATGTCTTGTATGCTGCCAGGTCTTCGTCTTTCTCTTGAGCTGCGGCTAGCTGCCCATAATCAATGGGTGGAGATGAGGGAAGAATGGTGGATATACAACGAGAGAGAGCGTCGGCGATCTCGTTGTGGCTGCCTTTAATGTGTTGGACGTCGCTAGAGAACTCCGAGATGTAAGCCAAGTGGCGCAGGACACGAGGTGTATGTGACTGGGAAGCTGAAGCAAAGGCGTGGACGAGGGACTTGTGATCAGTGAAGATGGTGAACTGACGGGCCTCGAGGAAGTGCTGGAAATGTTTGACAGCCAGGTATATGGCCAGGAGTTCTCGATCAAAAGCGCTGTACTTGAGGTGTGGTGGTTGAAGCCGTTGTGAGAAGAAAGCAACGGGCATGAAAATTCCGTTGATCTCCTGCTGTAAGACGGCGCCCACTGCAGTAGAAGAAGCGTCTGTTGTGAAGGTGGTCCGGGCGTTAGGTGCGGGGTGGGCCAGGAGGGTGAGGCGTGTAATGTGCTGTTTGATAGTGGTGAATGCCGTAGTAGCCTCTTGAGTCCACACGAGAGGCTTGTGAGACTTCTTTGGGCGTCCCTTGAGAAGGTCGTGTAGGGGGGCTAGGACGGTGGCAGCTTTGTCAATGAAGCTGTGGTAGTAGTTGACTAAACCCAGGAATTCTCGGAGTTTCTTCGCCGTTTCAGGTTTGGGGAACTCCCTAATCGCGGTTATCTTCTGTGGTAGGGTTGTATGCCACTGGGCGAGACTCTGTGACCGAGGAAATCGATGGCCGAGGTTCCAAAGACGCACTTAGCAGGATGACTTTCATGTTGTTGTTCTGCAGGCGTTGGAGAAGGAGTTGTAGGTGGTGGCGGTGCTCGGCAGGCGTCGAAGATGCGACGAGGATGTCGTCAATGTAGACGGTGACAAAATCGAGGTCGCGAAGCATATGGTCCATGAACCTCTGGAAAGTCTGTGCTGCATTGCGTAAGCCAAAACTCTTGAAAGTGTACTCAAAGAGTCCAAACGGAGTGGTGATGGCTGTCTTCTGGGTATCTGCCGGTGTTACTGGGATCTGGTGGAAGGCACGCTCCAAGTCGATCTTCGAGAAGATAGTCTTGCCATGAAGTTTGTCGTGAAAGTCCTGGACATGCAGAATAGGGTACCTGTCAGGTTTGGTGACGAGATTCAGGCCTCTGTAGTCGCCACACACCCTCCACTCGCCGGGTGTTTGCTTAGGAACCATGTGAAGAGGCGATGCCCAGGGACTCCTTGAAGGGCGAATGATGCCGTCTTGCAGTAGTTTGTTGAATTCTACTTTGGCTGTGTTCAGGAGCTCAGGGCGCAGGCGGCGAGGGCGTGAAAAGACTGGTGGTCCTTTGGTTTCGATGTGGTGGAAAATTCCCGACGTAGGTGGTGGGGGTAGGGAGACTCGGGGTGAGAAAAGCTCCTTGAATTCGTTGAGTAGGGAGGAGAACTCGTTGGAAGGCGCAAGACAGGTGATAGTGTCGGTGTGTCTGGCACGAGAACCCTGGATCTTGCGTGCTGTAGGCTCATGGATGAGGCATAGATGACTTGGTTTGACGCCGAGCTTGTGGAAGGTGAGGAAGTCGAAACCAAGGATGGGTTGAGACACGTCTGCTATCACGAATAACCAACGCAGAGTCTTGGGCAGACCGAGGTCTAAGGCGAGGTGCGTACGCCGTAGGAGGCGATGGAGGTACCGTTGGCAGCGAACAGGTCATACGAGGGTTGCTTTGACTTGTCTCGTAGTGAGGGAGGGATGAGGCTGACCGATGAACCTGTGTCGATGAGGAACTTCTTGCCGGAGGTGCGGTCGGTGACGCGCAGTAATGAGACGCCTGGAGGGACGGAGGCTGAGGCGTCTACCAGCCTCCGGTGTTGCCGTTTCCCGAATAGGTGCAATAGGGCTCACAGTTTCGAGCATTGCGGCCGAAAGTCTGGTGATACCAGCAGAGGGTAAATTTGTTGTGCTGGGGGTTGGCTGCTGTGTGTCGGAACTTGTAGGGCGTGGTGTGTGAGTCAGGAACTGGCGCAGCAGCGGGTATGGAGGAGCAGAACTGCTCAATGGTGTCCATCCTGCGGTTCAAAATTTGCAACAGGTCCTTGATGTCTTGTGAGGTATTGCTCAGCTGAGGGGTGTTGACCCGGCTTACAAGTTCGATGGTAGGTACTGGTGTGACCGTGGCGGCAAGGGGTGCAGCAGCGCACTCGTTAAAAATTCTATCTGCCGCGGTTGCATATAGTTCTGGTGTCGTAGAGTAATCTACTGTGGACAGGATGTTGCGTACTTCTGTGGGTAGCTTTTGTGCGTGAAGCTGGCGCAGGATAGAGTCAGGGAGTCTGTCTGTGTGACGGGAGTTCAGCCAACACATCTCCTCCCAGAGACGTCCCGGGGTTGAGTTCCCGAGGGAGATAGAGGATAGAACTTGCAGGAGATTGGGGCTGGTCTGTTGATAACACGTCTTCAAGGCAGCCCGCAGGGTAGCGAATTTGTTGTCATCTGGAGGGTTGGAAATGGTTTGTGAGACCCGCGTGGCCACTTCCGTGGGCAAGGCACAGAGCAGGGCGCCATACTTTTGCTCGTCGGTCGCTCGTGATCCGGCGAGGGCTGCTTCCACATGGTCTAGCCAGTTCTCGACGTTGTGGTTGAAAGTCGGCAGAGAGATCCGTCCGTCCTCCATCCTGTGTGAGTGCTTATCTCCGGGAGTCACCATTTGTAGGGTTTCGTGATATTATGTTGTCTAGCACTCAGGATGGATGGAAACTCTAAGGTGGTGGTTTTCTTGTATAATATAAGTTATATGATAGACAGTCTGGCGCTGGAGGTGCCGTGTGGTGAGGAGCTGCTCAGTAGAGACGTTCGGTGAGTAGCGTGTTGAAGGAGGTAGATGTGCAGGAGCTTCGTTAGAGAAGATGTTGCCTGTTGCTGGCCTCCTGGTTGAATGAATGCTGGACAGCGTGGAGCTTGCTGGAGTAGGTGTTGTGTGTTCAAGAAGAATGGCCAGAATGAATCTCAATGGAGAGACAGAGCTTATATACCCAGCAGCCGTGAGTCACCTATGAGTCATGTTGGAAAAACCCGAGAAAGTCGCCGGTCTTTGGTTCCGTTGCTAAGATACTGCGGCGCATCTGGTGACGCCGCTCGTTTGGTTGCTAGGGAAGGCGGTAGCAGCTGGTGGCTGCAGCTACGCAGTTGTAGGGGAGAAGTCCACTACAATACCTTAACATCAGATGCTTACTTATGAGGTGAGTGTTCAAAGGAACTCTTATGTAAAATTACAATTTCATGAAAATGTTAATCCAGAAATACAGTATGTGAATAATTCTGTTATGGGTGTCGATATATATATATATATATATATATATATATATATATATATATATATATATATATATATATATATATATATATATATATATATATATATATATATATATATATATATATATATATATTGTTACGCCGGCTCTTAATTTACTTAAATATCCAGGTTCTAGGCGTAACCAAACAAAAATAGGGAAGTAAATTAAATGGGAATAAAAATAAGTAAAATAAACCTTGAAGAATTTATTTAATTAAATATTAACACAATATAGAGCCTCGTAGGCTGTCACAATAAATTGATTCACTATCGAAACCTTTAAGACAAGTGATACTAAACATCGAAAAATCAAAAGAATAAAAATAAAGCATTGGATTACATTAACACTGCATAAACATATAAAAACTAACACTGAAATTAACTAACGTGAAACAACACTGAATTACTTAAATGTAACTAAGCAAACACTGATAGACACATAAGAGACATAAATAGGTACTCACATAGATATACCACATTGGTGGTGACAGGAACAACACAGAAATAAAATGAAGTATAAGTAACAGGTGACAAGTGTCACTCAAAAGAACGTGAACTGAATGACGAGAGGACTGGACTGAACTCTGACTACAGGTGGAGTACTATATATAGGGTCGTTTCCCGCCAATATGACCAACAGGTGAAACATGGGTTGTTTAACGATGCAGATGGTCGTTAGAGAAACAAAGAATGCTTGTTACAATACTAAATGAAGAAATAAGATGGGCTTGAACAAATAATAACAGTTAAAACCTTAACAGCACAGGGTAAGGTGACTAGATTATATAATAGTAAATATAACACATCATTACAGGAATAATATGCAACAACATGGAAGCATGTTATAAAAAAAAAATAGAAAAATACGACACTGTCGTAACAATATACATATATATATATATATCTTGATAAAATCACACGGGATGTCTTGAATAAAGACGAAAGCTAAGGTACTCCGTTGTTTCCATCTTCCCGTGTGATTTTATCAAGATTTATCTTATCCACGTTGTCATTGTGGATCTACATGAAATATATATATATATATACATATATATATATATATATATATATATATATATATATATATATATATATATATATATATATATATATATATATATATATATATATATATATATATATATATGTATGTATGTATATTATGTATGTGCTCCATTTATATATATTATTTATTCAGCCTAGCTAGTAGCGTGTGGCAATATATTTAAGATGTCCCACATGCCTAATTAATGTGCCTGGCGACGTATGGAAGCTGTTAATGTATCAAATTTTTGAGCATAATGTTCTCCATTGAATTCAAATTTACAATCCTTAATACATAGGATGTAACATCACTCTTTACAAAGGTATGGCAATGGGTAATCCACTCTCACCTGTATTAAGCAACCTATATATGGAATTCTTTGAAAAGAAACTATTAAGTAATATTTTACCACCTTCAGCAGTCTGGTTTAGATATGTTGATGATGTATTATGTCTCTGGCCATGTAATGAGGACCTAAAAGCTTTCCTGCCACAACTTAACAACTTAGCCCCCTCGATCAAATTCACTATGGAATTAGAGCAAGACTGTAAATTGCCATTCCTAGACTGTCTGATACACAGAATAGGTAACACTTTTAAGTTCAGTATTTATAGAAAACCAACTAATGTGTGTTCATACATTCATTATTATTCTGCCCACCATAATAGAGTCAAACAGTCAGTATTTTCAACAATATTTTTACGTGCTTTGAGAATTTGCAGTCCGGAATTCATTGATGAGGAATACAAATATATCTATAATATTGGCTCAAACCTTAAATACCCTAGATCTTTCATAGACAAAAGCCCACCCATGACCATAAGAATATCTTAATATTACCCTTCCACAAAAATTTCTCACACATTCCTTCACAACTAAAAACCTGGAACGTCAATGTGGCATTTAAAAACTCATGCACTGTTAAACAAATGTTAATCAAGAACTCCCCCAACAACACAATTGGTTGCATTTATAAAGTTCCTTGCAAGGAATGTAATATGTTTTACTGAGGCCAGACAGGTAAAGATCTTGCAACTAGAATTAAACAACACAAATACAGTGTTAGGACAGGCCAGGAATCCAATGCTCTGTTTGTTCATTTGAGGGACAACAAGCATCGCATTGACTGGGATAATGCCTCATCAATATTACCATGTAATTCAATTGACAGTAGGAACATCATAGAATCTAGTTTTATTAAACATACCGAAGCATTCAACATGAATTTGAGTAATGGCCTGTACAAACTGGACAATTTTGTAATTAAGAAGATTTGTAACCAGGTGAGAAGGTTGGGTCACCTTATCCTCTGACCTGACCACCAACCGTTGTGCGCTATTTAAAGATTAGTAGGGTCATTACCTAATACCTGACCATTGTGGACCTGGTCTCACCCTCCTCTGTATATATACACCTTGGTTTGTATTTCTCTCTCTAGTCTGTACTCACCCCTGAAGATGTGAATTACACGAAAGCGCTTGGGAACTTCGTGTTTTCTTCTTTCCTTGTGGTTATCAGCATATATATTAGGGTGGTCCAAAATATCACATATTTGTATACGTTTTCTCCACAAGGTTTATTTTTGTCCATTAGGTACAAAATGCATCCCAGAAAAAAATTGGATCATTTAAAGCATATTTAGAGGTCAATCCAATGTCCTCTTTTTTTCCATTTATTACGTAATAAGGATTTTTCGGGGCTAGATAAACACATTATAAACACATTGTCTTTATTCAGCAAAATACAATTATAAGTTTTACAAATTACAAACTAAATAACTCTAAAACACCAATACACATTCTTTATTTGTATCCCTTCATCATAGCAGCTTTGCTTGCCGTTGGTAACTTCTTGCGATGAGCTGCAACAACCTGTAAAAGGTACTGCTTTTGGTCCTCATTTTGCGTTATAGACTCATTATAACGCTCTATGAGAGCAATTTCCCTCTCTGCGCTGTCATTCACCACCTTCATATTTATCGCACGATCTCTCATTGTGATAAACACTTCATCGTCTTTCCATGTTTTGGGATCCTTACTCAAGAACAGTTGTGCTCTTTCTTTGCCATCTAGTGTAAGAACATCAAAAATATCTAATGTACGCTCAGTAACAAATGAGGCCACATTACTGATAGGAGTTTCATCAGATAGGACAATACGCCTTGAAAAGTCCTGTTTCTTTGGGCACTGGAAGTTTTGTACCATATTCTTCTTGGTTTCAGTATCGATCCTGTCATCAAATAAGCTTAGACCGATAAGATGTTCTGATAGATACCAGAGATGTCGGCTAATTGCTGCTTGTGCTGCGTGTGCAACTTTCTCATGAGGATATTCCTTTAAAACCTTCATTAGCTGCAAATCATTGAATGGAGCTCGAACAGCCATTGGTGCTTCATGCCAGAATCTCACATACATTATGCTCACAAACAAAGCCAGTTGTGTGATATTGTTTTCTTCCCGTGTTGATAATGTGAATTGATGTTTGAACAGATAGATTTTGAGAGCATAGATTCCTTTTGCCATCCATCTTGCATGGTGTGTAGGACCAGGAACTCGAAAGGAAACCTTACTACTTAGCAGTCCACCAAGAAACAAAAGGGCTAGTTCTAGAAACTCCCTATAATCATCTCGTGGCTGATTATCCTGCAGGGCTACTGGCAAATATTCAAGCAACTCCTTCCTTAGAATTTGAAGCATTGGGTCCTCAAACATGCTTTCTGGTGCTGGAATAAGTCATTGAGCGAAATGGACCTCCACTGCTTTTTGAAGCGCTTAAACAGAATAGTCTCAGGACTTCCAGTTGACCCACAGATCAAACTGAAGACATCGCTTAGCATAATTTCTAGCACATGGTGTCTGCATGCTATCCAAACAAGTTCCTGTTCCAGTTCATCTTCAATGCGGACACATGCTCCACGATGTAATCCTGTATTGGAAGCAGTAGTATCAAATACAAGTCCTTTAACCAATTTCTCAACATTCCATGATTTAATTGCTTCCAAACATGCTTCGGCCTGTGCTTCTCCAGTTTCTCTCTCTTTTTTGGGTACTCCTAGCAGCTTCTCTTGTCCATTAAATGTCACCACAATGGCAATGCGACTAGCAGTTGTGTTCTGTACGTCAGGAAGGAGTTTTCCGTCCCAATGTAGGAGAAGAGGTTCATCTGGAGAAAATGATTTTCGGTCTGTTTCAGCTGCTTGCTTACGCCCACTTGCTCTGTACCTTCGAATCGTACTCCTGATTAATGGTAACCCTTGTCTGTGTTTCCTGTTTCAACCTGTCATTGTCAGTCCCTATGACTCAATACTTGACTCTTTGCCCTTTCCAAATAGGCAACTAGGCTATATACATTGAAATATACCCAATATAATGTGTTGTGTATATTAAGACTGTATCATACGGACAAGAAAATTCAGTCCTACACTACAAGTATAATATGCAAAATGGATTGACCTCTAAATGTTAATGAATATGGATAAAATTTTACAGACCTTATCTATGAACCAAATGGACAATTTTAAGGCTTGTGGAGGCAATATATTACTACTTATATTTTTTACCATATAGTTTTGGACCACCCTAATATATATATATATATATATATATATATATATATATATATATATATATATATATATATATATATATATATATATATATATATATATATATATATATATTCAACATCAATAAACTAACTTATCTAAAACCTTTAATAAAATAACTTACCGAACTAAACCTAACCTGAGCCAAATTAAACTAAAACACCCTTACTTAATTTAACTTAAACTAACCTAACATAATGTATCCTAATTTATTCTAGATTACCATTATCTAATCAGATTTAACCAAATGCAACCTAATCTGACCTAACCTAACCTAACGAAGCCTAACTTAACCCGTTATAAACCAACCCCGACTACGGGCTTTAGTAACTCAGGTCCGGCTATAAGTGATCACATTACCCTTATTTACCAAACCAATTTCCCAATTATCATTTTTTTAACAGTGGCAAGGCCCGTAGCGCTAATTGTCTTTAATTAGGGAAAAATATTAATTACTTTACATTATACCCAAAAATAGATAATTAATAGGGTGAGTGGAGGATATTGATCACTCAGGCTAATATTACCAATCACACTTTTGACCCAAAATGAATAATGATTATATAAGATGATGGGTCTTGAATGAGTAAATAATAATAATAATAATAATAATAATAATAAACGGTTTATTAATAGAGTTGCAGCCGGTGGCTGAAAATATACAGACTTACATTTGATTTAGACATAATGATATAATATGTATTGAATACATTTACAGGGCTGTACAGTACATAAATCAGGAGTTGTTTATTATTTTAACAATAAATGGGATGGTGCTGTTCGTATATCTATCGGTGCGGGCTCTTATGAGCTGAATTTTGTTGTAGTGGCGGACTGCGCGAGTTGGGTGGGGGGCTGAAGGTGGCAGGAGGTGGCGATGACGAGTGTGGTGCAGTAGTCCACTGCCAAACCTTCCCAGTGCTTGGTGGTGGAGGTCACTGAGGGATGGCATTTCCAGGGTGGAAAGAGCGTTGGTGTAGCCAGAGTATTCTGCGCAGAGCATGATTCTGCAGGCCCTTTTCTGTACCTTCTCTACCTGACGTTGTTGGGTGGAGTTGAGAGAAGACGACCAGGCTGGTGACGCATACGTTAGTTTGGGGAGAATAAAGGCATTAGAGATGGTCCTTAGCTCTAGCGTGGGTGTCCCAAGTGACCTAAGTCGTCGTAGCATGTAGAGACGGTACGAGGCTGCCTTGACTGTGTTATTTACATGGGCCTTCCAGTCAAGTTTGTTGTCTATAGTTACACCCAGGAGTTTGGCAGACTGCACCAGCTGGAGAGGATGGGCACCCACTGTGACTGCTGGGGCTTGCCCTGGAATGGTGGCGGTATTGATGTGCATGACTACGGTTTTGGTGTGGTTGATGGTGAACTTGTTTTCCGTAGTCCATGCCTGAAGCCTGTCCAGGGTGCCTTGTAGCGATGAGTAGTCTGGTCCGGTGCTGTCCACTGAAACCCACACAGTGCAGTCATCCACGTACTTCCACCTGTGAGGAGTGTCCGATAGAGAATCGTTGATCAGGATGAGGAAGCACAGTGGTCCCATCTTGGTCCCCTGGGGAACACCACAGGTGAGGTGTTGGAATGTGGAGACCAAGCCCTGATACCTCACTGCCTGGCGATGTCCACCTAAGAAATCAGTGAGCCATGAGACCAGGTTGGTGGGCAGCCCTAGTGCAATAGCCTTGTTGATAACAGTGCAGTGATCAACAAGGTCAAAGGCCTTCCTGAAGTCTACAAGGGCAACGGCCAGTGATGTCTTACGTTTCTGCAAGTTTTTGTGCAGAAAATCCAGAAAGCTCACCAAGCAGTGTGATGTAGAGGACGTCCTCATATTGCTAAATTGCTGTGGATCAATTGACTGATAGATACTGGCAAATGCCCACTCAAAAACAAAGTCCTCACAAAGTGGACTAGGTATGGGGGTAATGGCAACTGGCCTGAGGTCGTTAGGGGACTGTGGGGTGGTGACCTTGGGGATGGGAGTGACAAATGCGGTTTTCCATTCATTAGGGCATTTGCTTTGTCTGAGGGATGCATTAATAATAGAACAGAGGGGGGTGGCAAGTTCGACTGCAAACTCCTTGTATATTTTGATTGGGAGGTCAATTGGGGTCATGGAGTGTCTGTGCAAGCGTACTGGAAGAATTGATAAGTGTCCTTACAGCGTGCATTGTCCTTGAAATACAGTGTCATGATGAATTTTAACGAATAGTAAAACTAATTAGATGTCCCTAGTTTCAGCTGAATCGCTAGCTAACACATCGACCGTAGCATTCGGAATATTATCTCCAAAAATGAATGTGAAATTGTGACAAGTTCGTTTATTTATGCACATTCCTTTTGAAGTAATCATAATTGTAATCATGATTATGCATCATGTAATCGTATTCAATTATATCAATTTTTACTGTAATCGTAATCATAAAATTACCATGTAATCGTAATCGATTACATTACCCATGTAATTGTCTCATTTCTGATGCACATGATGACATCAAGGAGGCCTGTTACGCCGTCCTTGGCAGTGTTTACCTCTATCCCCAGAGAAGATAAGGTTGCGCTCCTTGGTGACTTCAATGCCAGAGTTGGCACAGATGCTGACATATGGCAGGGAACCATAGGGAGAAATGGACTAGGCAAGTGTAATCCCAACGGCCTACTCCTCCTCGGCAAGTGTGCTGCACACAACCTCACTATATCACCAACACCTTGTTTAGGCAGGCCGACAAGTTTAAGGGTTCTTAGCAACACCCATGATCTAAACATTGGTATCTCATTGACTACATCATCGTCAGAGAAAGAGATCGCCGAAATGTCCTCATCACCTGAGCTATGCGTGGCTCAGACCACTGTGACACAGATCATAGGTTCGTCAGAGCCAAACTCTCCCTTCACATCGCCCCTAAACGGCGTAGGCAACAAAACTCCAGAAGAGGGTTTAACACCAAGCGACTGGAGGATCCAGCTTTCAGAGATCTGCTCAACGATGAGTTGAAACAACTCCACATCAAAGCTGTCATCACAAAAACCTGCAAGGAGTCTCTCGGGCAGGTCAAAAGAAAACACCAGGACTGGTTTGATGAAAATGACCTGGAAATCGAACTACTAGTAACTAGTAAACGTGCTGCTCTCACTGACTGGCAGAACAACCCTCAGTCTCCACGAGAAGAAAGCAGCAGTCCAAATGAGACTTTGCTAACTAATGAATGAAAGGTGGGAAATATAGTGAGTGAATGTGATTGTATTAGCCAGCATACAATAAATTAATAATCTTTAACAAAAAAATAATTACATTCATCAGCAATATGTGAATGTTATTCTTCAGTTACAAAATATAATTAATTACACAAGAATTGGGGTAATATTAGAAAACTAAAAGCAGAATTAAACTCGGAATTATTTAATTCCTGTAAATATTGTAAAGAAAATAATTTTCTCTTTGTAAGTTTGATAATTATTGTAAGTCATTTTGGGTATTGTAATTCTTCTTCCCTCTTCCCATACTCCACCTCTCACTACCTCGCTCCGACCCTCGATCCTTCCTTCTCTTCCCAACTTGACTCCTACCTTCCCTGATACCCTCCCTCACTCTCACCTTCCTCCTATTGTGTACTCCCATCCTTCCCCTGCCCTTTCCTCCCTCCTATCATCCCATCCTTCCTCCTTCCCACGCTGTTATCTTTCCTCTTCGTACCCTCCCTCCTCACTACCACTCCTCACCCTCCTTCCTACACACCTACCCTCCCCATTCCCTCCCTTACTCCTTCCTTCCATCCCTCATGTCCAATCTTCTTTCTTCCTCCCAGCCCTCACTCCCACCCTCCCTTTTTCTCTCCCTCACTCCACCCTCCCCTTTGTATTCCTCCTACCCTCCCTTTTTCTCTTTCTCCCTCACTCCACCCTCCCTCCTTCTCGTCCTCTCTCACCTCCACCAGTGCAGTACAGCGGAATGATGAATTTGACGCGTCAGCTAAGCTTGCAGCCTTGGCAGCACACACACACACACACACACTATTACGACCCTTGGGCCTCACAAATTCCACTTTGTACTATAGTTCCAGGAATAGATCCCACCAAATTATCACCTCATTATTATGGGGTATATTGAAATTCATGCAGTGGCTTTAATTACCCAATATATTAACAAATAAACAAACAATAAGTATAACCGTATGTACAAAAATAAATAAAAATTAAAACTGAACAAATGAACTACTCAACCGAGTGACAAAATAACGAACATCAACGTAATGATTAAACACTTATTTAATCTAGACACTACCCTAAACAATATGGTTATCCAACACACGTAACTCATAAAAAATAAGGTATTTACCATTGAATTCTACAGTATGACTACACAGTCACTATGTAATACTTGGTGTTCCCAAAAATCGAGCAAGGTTAACACGGTACCACTAGAAATATACAATAGTAGAGGAGATACTTATCTTACAACTGCTAGCCCAATACTAAAGCCCACCCGGCTCTGAGAGGTACAACTAAACAGCAGAGGTGGACAGAAATAACGTAATAACAAAAGACGTTCAACTTGCGAATCCACAAATAGCTATCAAACGCTCACTCACTCTTAGTATTCGTAACTAATTCAATAAACATTACATTGTTTTACTAAACACATTGAAACTAATGTTACTACATTTTAAGTATAACACATAACATCTTAATTCAAACCGCCTCAGTGTGTACACAACGAAACAGTTGAAGTTCACATATCGACCAGTAATCCATTCATTGGTTCTTATTCCGACACTCGTAACACACACACACACACACACACACTCTGCTGATACAAAACATCTCTGATAGGACATCACTCATCTAGAGGTTACAGGATGATGTTATACCTCTATATACCTTGTGTATGGTTGTTTGATGACCCTGTAGAGTGGTCACACAGAGAGGTACACAAATAATTGTTTCTGGATAAAGTTTCTCTTTTTATTATTAAAAATAAAGTATATGCACAATTAACGTATATCACCGTAACTAACACTATGAGCACGTTAGTTTAGGAGAGTAGGAAGCGAGTACCTGTATAGGGAGTTTAAGGAACACTTGTGATCAGGGTGAGATACCTGCGTCAAATGAGTGTAACTGGCTAATAATATAATGACCTCTGCTGGACAGTGGAGGACAGAAAGTATTTGAAAGAGAATGAGGTGACTTAACATTATTTTTTTTTATACGGGAATTAGCCCACCCGGGCACAGGTCAAACGACCCACAACGGTGCCTGGGGGACGAAAAAAAAAGAACAGAAAGAAATTGAAAATAGAGACGAAAAAGGTTTTACTGTGTTAATCAACACCACGAAGATGCCGGAAAACCAGCTTTTTAAAGTGAGACAGATTGGATAAGTATGGAAACACATAAGAAAGCAGAGCATTCCAGAGTTTGGCTGTGTGAGGAAAGAAGAAGGTACTATAACGGGTTATTCTTGTGTGACCGACATCCACTGAGAAACGGTGGGCACCGCGGGCAAGACGTGTGTTACGAGCCCACGGCCTTGCCGGCGGTACACAGGATGCCAAATCCACGGATCATTGCCCGTTAAAGTACCTGTAAAAGAGAGAGAGTGAAGAAGCATTGCGGCGAAGAAAAAGGGAAGAGAGATTGTCGACTAAAGGAAGAGAGTTAATAAGACGAAATGCCTTTGATTCCACCCTATCTAATAGTTGTACAGAAGAAGAGCCACCCCAGATATGAGAGCAGTACTCCAAGTTAGGACAAATGAATCCCTTATATACTTGGAGCAACTGCTCAGGAGTGAAGTAGCTACGGCATCTGTACAGCATTCCCAACTTTCGGGAGGCAGCTTTAGCTATACTAAGGATGTGTGATTTCCAGGACATATTGGAGGAAATGGTGAGGCCTAACATATTTATTTCAGAATTTGGGAGGATGATAGCATCCTGAAATGTAATTGGTGGGAGATCGTCTAATTTACAAAGTGTAATTGGTAAATATTGAGTTTTATTACTATTGAACTTAACCAAGTTTGTACCTCCCCATTCAGAGATGCTGCACAGATCCGCGTTGATAGAAGTAATGATATCAGTTCTAGAAACAGATCTAGTTTGAGAGTTAGGAGGAAGAGGAAAATGTGAGGAAGAGTGAAGAGTAGAATCATCAGCGTAACAATGGATAGAATTAGTTGTAGTGTGAAGTAAATCATTAATAAAAAGAAGGAAGAGAGTTGGTGAAAGAACAGAACCCTGTGGGACGCCACTACTGGTAGAGAAAGAGCGAGAAATCGATCCCTCGACAACAACTGCCATGGATCGGTTCTCAAGGAAGCTAGAGATGAGAAAACAAAGTGGGGGAGAGAAACCAAAAGAGGGAAGTTTAGATAGCAAAGACTTGTGCCATACCCTGTCAAATGCTTTGGAGATGTCGAGGGCCACGACAAAAGTTTCCCCATAATCCCTAAGAGAGGATGAACCAAAGATGGGTGCAATAGGAGAGCAGATCACCAGTAGATCTCGCCTGGCGAAAGCCATACTGGTGATCCGACAAAAGAGAAAGGCGTTCAAGGTGACGGAGAAAATGGGAGTTCAAGATAGTTTCGAAAATCTTAGAGAGGGATGAAGTTAGGGCAATGGGGCGATAGTTAGAGGGATTAGAATGGTCACCCTTCTTCGGGATGGGCTGAACCAAGGCATGCTTCCAAGAAGAAGGAAAAGTTTTGGTTTTGAGGCAAAGGCGAAAGAGGCGAGCAAGCACAGGGGCCAGGGCTTCAGCACACTCCCTCAGAACACGAGGGGGTATTCCGTCCGGTCCATGCGCCTTACTCACATCCAACCTGGATAACACACCGGCAACCCTGCGAGTGGAGATTATAGGAAAGTGCATAGGTTCAGTAGGAGGTGCAGGGGTAGGAGGGATAGAGTGGGAATCGTCTAAGGTGGAATTAGAGGAGAATAAGGTGCCAAAGAGGTTGGCTTTGTCAGGGGGAGAGTTGGCTATAGAGTTATTGGGACGGAAGAGGGGAGGAAAAGAAGGCGTGCAGAAGTTGTTACAGATGTTTTTAGTTAAGGACCAGAAGGATTTACTAGAGGAAGAATTAGTCAGGACAGCGGTCTTTCTTTTAATAAAATTCCGCTTGGCCCTACGAAGAATAGCCTTACAACGATTCCTAGAAGTAATGAAAGAGGTGTGGGTAATAGGAGAAGGAGATAGTTTCATAGCTCGATATGCCCTATCTCTCACCCTGCAAGCAAGAGAGCAGGAGCGATCAAACCATGATTGTAATGTGAAACTTTTGGTAGAAGATGGGATAAATGCACTCATATATATATATATATATATATATATATATATATATATATATATATATATATATATATATATATATATATATATATATATATATATATATATATATATATATATATATATATATATGTGTGTGTGTGTGTGTGTGTGTGTGTAACTGGTCGGAAATTCTCACACTAGTTATTGTTTTTCTTTTTTTAGTTATAGTGGATGGTAATGCGGTGGAAGCGCCCCTCAGAGATTACAGAACCAGCACAAACACAATTAATAAAAGTATTTTTCGTGACTGTGGAATAGCTAGTACCTGTTGTAATGGTCATGATAAGAGCTAACCTGAAAACCTTAAGGATTCATATTACGCTCAAACGTCCACAAAACCTTCCGAGTCCCCCAGTGGAAACGTCCCCCGTTTTCTCTGTTTCCCCCGCCTTTGTCTATGGGAGCAGACGCTGTATGCTGGGACCTGTTGCCATCCATTCCTTTGTAATCAATTTAATTTTGCTTTCGATAGCTGAGTCAGAGCATTGTTAGTGAAGCTAATAGTAGAGAATGAAAATGAGTTCATAGTCTCAATTTCAACGTCAGAGGGTACCGTAAATTAATTCATTGGAATAGGAGTAGCTGGACTCCCTGGTCTGGTTTGAGTGAGGGCACGCGGGCATTTTAACCGTTAGTAAGTGCCCGTCCCTTCATCCATACAGGTATGCCATTCCACGCTGTGTTGTAATTTGCCCTTCTTTAAGTGATTTGACCCAATTGATAGTTGATTGTGCAAGTGTTACAGTAACGTAGTTGATATGCTCTGAGTAAAGTCATATTCACGTCTTTAACGTCCCCTGAAACGTGTTGTTGTTGTCACCGGTTAGTAAGTGCCCGTCCCTTCATCCATACAGGTCCCTAACGCAGCCTAGGCAGTGTCTGTAGGGTGGATGTTGTATCCACTATGTCTGGGGACATGTCCGAGGTCCAGTAGGATCAGTTACCTTCGTGAGACCCGGCCGTCAGACACTTCAGACCACCTATAGCCCCCATAGCTGGCTCGTCTGGGCCTAACGCTCGGTCCACGAGGTGACCCTGGACCACCAAGCCACACACCACTACCAGCCCCCATCATTGGTGGATGAATGTCTACCTCAGTAGGGCTATATTTGTGTGGTGGAATTAACCCACTGGGATCTCCAGAGTTCGTCGGATAGTACTCCATGGTGGCTGGACCCCATGGCTGTTGCTTGAGTATCACTCCTGACGACTGAGTGTTGTAGTGGCAGTTGCCCTAGTATGTATGGTGCTAAGTGACTATCATAGTTGTGCTATTGAGTATGTCCACCCAGTAGGGTTGGAAGGGTATTGAATATGTCCACCCAGTAATGGTGTGAGTATGTTGAGCCTGAGGGCCTAGTAATAGATTTCGTCTGTTAGTACAAACCAATTCTTTCTTCTAATTTCATATTCATGTTTAAATAAACTTTGTATTTGTATAATTGTGTATATTATTTACCTACAGTATTTACCGTTATTTCTTCCCTATTGCTTGATACTATCATTACACCTACCCACGAGCCTCCTATCGTCACGCTACCAATGGTGATATATAAAAGTAAAAGGAATTGTTACTGGCACACAGGCCCTCATGAAGGGTGGCAGTAGCAGCCCTCATAAATGGTGGCAGCTCAAGCCCTCATACTGGCGTGTGATGCCATTAAATCTTTCGATCTGTGACGTCGCCAGATGTAGAAGTGTTTACAGACAAGTCCTGGTTCTGCTGAGTGGACTGTCTTAGACTGGTGGCGGTGGCTGCCCGCCCCTCCAAAAGACAGATCGCCCTCTCTAGTGATGCTGTGAAGACCAGCCTTCTCCTGTCCGAGAATTTGTGCTGGGACGATTTACGCAATACTGTTTTCTCTTGGAACACCATACAGATCTGCAGTGACCCGCACTTATAAGTACAGCCTAAGTGATGACATACCCCTCGGTACTGAAATATTGTTGATTAATTACGCCTACTCGTTTCTGCCTAACCTGGAGTAATAAGACAATGCAGAGTGAAGCGAAGCTAAGATTAATAGAGTTATGAACTTTGTGTTATGTCAGTATCTTTAATAAATTGTAATTAAGATAAAATTGTGTGAGACTAACTAATTATGTATCAGATGGATCACCTTGTAATATTATGAACGCTTTCTCCTCTGCAGGTTTTGACCACATCAATAAATATTGAATGCGTCAAAAGACGGGTTTCAATCATTCCCTTCGACTTGCCCGTAACCTGAATGTCCTTAACAAAGGCGTTTACAGTCAAAACAAGTACGGGGGCGTGGAAGGGAATCCTCAGCGTGGGACAGCGTAGATCGTCATAACGTCAGCACAAGAGACAGTGACGTAGAGTGTCGTGTGTTTGAGTGAAGTGTTCAAATATCTGAGGAGTTGTCATAAAGTTTCGGTTCAAGGGTACAGGGTTGTGAGTGTTTGTTTGCGACCAGCCAGCCCTCGCACTCAGTGAACGAAGATTCATTACACTCGGACTGTGTCGTAAAGTTTCGGTCCGAGCGGACGGGCTGTTATTGTTCATTCCGGGCAGGCAAGCCCACCCTCCCAGTGATTATACGTGTGTGTGTACACACCAGTGATCACAAAGAACAGCTGATCCGCCTACACCAGTGACGTACCGTGGTTACACTGATGAATCATGCAGAACACCTACATAGTATATAAAATACCAAGTACAATATGTCCTCTCTCTAAATAAGATGTCAAGCCATTTTAACATCCAAAAAACTATACTAAAATATTTACTTATATTGAAATTCGGCTCTCCGAGAATTTGTAGAATTCTTATTGACATTAATATTGATATTTGTAGTTTATCTAGCCAGAAGAATGTTATCGCCGCTGGCTTTATCGTTGGTGTCAACAACCATGTGCCTCCCCCACCCCACAAGCGGCCTGTTGCCACACCAGATGTAGCTACTGGGGGAGGGGGGGGGCGGTGTTAACCACCGGGAGTGTCATCACCACTGGCGAGAGCGCTGAGAGGGTGTCATGGATCTCATGACACAGATCGCCCTCTCGAGTGATGCCCCCCCCCCCTACCACCACGCGACCTGTTACCTCGAATTGAATTGAATTGAATTGAAACATTTTATTTAGCCAGAAAAATACAAAAACAGAGTGGCTAATAAAAACAATATTAACATGGCTGAGCCAGTTGAGAACATGAGCTCTCTTTTAGGCACCTGATATATACTATACATTTATCTCAAGGAAGTATTATGTCACATTTAGTACCATCTGGAATAGTACAATGGTATGGTAAGCTTAAAGAACTCTGTGGACAAAACAATAAGACACACCCCCTCCCCTTCCTTAGCCATCTCACTAATGTTGACGCAGCTGAGCAAGCAAACAATCATTTCGCTACTATATGCTAGACGCTCCCCGGGCTTGACACAACCACTCTCCCTGCTTACCTACCAGCCCCCCTTCCCACTGACTTAGTAGAGGAATTTGACGTAGCAAAACGCCTGGACAAACTAAAATTAAAACGCTCTACCACCCCCATTGACTTACCAATGAAACTCTTCAAGGAGTTCTCCCCGGAGCTTGCTAAACCCCTCTGCTCCATCATCAATGCTTCCCTCAGTCAAGCCAGATGCCCAGCTGACTGGAAGATCTCTTATGTATCACCAGTGCCCAAGTCAACCAGCCCACAATCCTTAAATCAGCTACGACCTATTGCAATCACCCCAATACCCAGCCTAATCTGTGAAAGTTTTGTGTTCTACTGGGCTTATGCTGATATTGCAGGAGTCGTAGACCCTTAGCAATTTAGCAACATGAAAACTTCCTCCACCACTCGCTGTCTTGTCAGCTTTCTCGATTACATATACCGCCATCTCGAGAAACGAAAAACGTCTGCAGCTGTCGCCTTCATTGATTTCACTAAAGCATTCGACCTAGTCGACCACAATATAATCATCAACAAAGCTATTGACCTCGGGCTTCGGAGAAGTCTTACATACTGTATTACAGACTTCCTCCAGTGACCGACGCCTTGGCTGTACCCTTCCGAGGGGCTGTGTCACCTTTTCAGTCACTCACCTGTGGCGTCCCCAAGGCTTCCAAGATGGGGATCTCTTGGCTGTATGCTCATCAATGATACCCTAAGAGAAACCCCGCTTTCGCTTCAAATATGTGAACGGCTCACCGTGGGATCCAACGTCCAGCAATTCTGCTCCCAGCTATACCGCCCTTCAGGATTTATTGAACAGTCTTCAAAACTGGGCCACCAACAACCACGTTACCATCAACCATACCAAGACCATGGTTATGCACATCAACCTCTCCTCCGACGTTGTCCCACCCCCTTCCATTACTTTAGGTCCCAACACATTCCAGGTTGTAGATTCCACTAAGCTCCTCGGCGTCGCCATAGACAACAAACTAAATTGGAAACCACACTTCAGTGAAGTTGTCAAATCCTCCAGTTTCCGTCTCCGCCTCCTCCGCCGACTTAAGTCCCTTGGAGTTCCTGCATCCGAGCTCCTCAGTGTTTACTCAACATTCATACTTCCCAAGCTCACCCTCTATCACACCTGGTCTTCCATCTAAATACTTACACAACGTAAACACCTAGAAAAAGATGCAAAAGAGGGCGTACAAGAATTATTCTCTTTCCTTCCTGCTCCACATATCAAGCGCTCAACACACAATGCCCTCGACTCTCACTGACCATCACCACACGACCTCATCTACTGGAATTTGGTAAAGCTTCTACACCATCCTCGACTTCCTCAGCTCCTACTACCACCTGAGATCCCTAGCCCGAGAATTGCTGTTCGACACCACAACCACATCCAGCCCATACGTGCACGAACTGATCGCTATAAGAACAGCCCAGTCCCAACCATTGTAAAAATTATCAATAACTTGTAATAGACCAGTGTATTCACTCCCAGTAAATACTACTTCTTGCACTGTCACTATGTTGAAATGCCCTGTAGTTTGAGCTTTTCCCCATCTAGTTATTATATATCTTATTTGTATCACTTATGTTACTTGTATATTATTTATAATTCGAAACCCATTC